>NC_057800.1:345124898-345327869 GCF_018294505.1 Triticum aestivum | reverse complement strand
AGGGAAAAGGCTAGGTGGAGAATGGTAAAACCAATGTTGGGCCTTGCTGTAGGAGTTTTATTCAAAGCGAACTATCAAGGGGTTCCCATTATAACCCAACCGTGTAAGGAATGCAAAATCCGGGAACATAACACCGATATGACGGAAACTAGGGCGATAAGAGTGGAACAAAACACCAGGCATAAGGCCGAGCCTTCCACCCTTTACCAAGTATATAGATGCATTAATTAAATAAGAGATATTGTGATATCCCAACAAATATCCATGTTCCAACAAGGAACAAACTCCAATCTTCACCTGCAACTAACAACGCTATAAGAGGGGCTGAGCAAAGCGGTAACATAGCCAAACAACGGTTTGCTAGGACAAGGTAGGTTAGAGGCTTGGCTTGACAATACGGGAGGCATGATAAGCAAGTGGTAGGTATCGCAACATACGCATAACAAAAGAGCGAGCATCTAGCAAGCAAAGATAGAAGTGATTTTGAGGGTATGGTCATCTTTCCTGAAATCCCGCAAGGAAGAAGAACGAGTCCATGAAGAAGACAAACAGACGTAGTTGTGACGCCCCGAGACCGATGCGCCAGGTGTCTTCCAGTTATTCGCTACCGTTGCCATGTCATTTGCTTGTGTGTTGCATCTTATCATGTCATCATGTGCATTGCATCATCATGTTTTCAAACTTGCATCTGTCCCGGTCTCCTCGTTCTCTCCGTTGTCCGTTCTGAGCCCAAACACACTTGCACGCGCCCGCGACATGTCCAAAATATTATTTTATAAGTGGCCGGAGAATGTTCTCGGACTGGGTTGAAAGTTGGCATGCGGTGTTGTTATGTTGTAGGTAGGCCGCCTGCCAAGTTTCATCGCATTCGGAGTTTGTTTGATGCCCAACGGATAACAATAGCGACATTATAGTTGGTCAAAACGTCGGACGTTTTCGGTCTCCAAAACAGTTGCCGGGCCCTACCTAACCTCTCCTCTCATCTCAGCCCACTACCACTCACCGCCAGGCCCTACCTAACCTCTCTCGTCAGCCCGCGACCCTCATCGCGCGCGCGCCCGAAAGCTGTCCCGGACCCGACCCGCGCAGTCGTCACCATTGGATCCGGATCATCCCCTAACGTCTACAAAACATCTCCGTTTTGTTAATTGGGCTCCCTACCTATTTTTCTCGGACCGAGCATATTTTTGTGAGTCCAAGAAAATTACCCGCATGTTCAAATTCGTTCCCTAAATCCCTCTTCTTTTTCTTCTCTCTATTTTTTTCTTTTCTTTCTTGTCTCCCTCTTTCTTCTAAGGAGTGTAAGAGTGAGAGAGCACCAGGCCCAGCAGGGGTCGGCAGCCCAGCCAGGCCGACCGGCCTCCAAGGCCCACTCCCTTGCTCTAACCTAGGCGCAGCCGAGCCCTTTTCCCTCGATCCCCTCCTCCCTGTCTCCCTGCTCGTGCCGCCAGGAGAGGATGCCCTCTGCCCGATCCCATCTCCCTCTCCTCGACAGACCCCGCCTCGCTCTCGCCACCACCGCACCCGACCCCATGGCGCGCCTCCCTCTGTAGTGCCGGGCCGCGACCGCGCCTCTCCCTGCACCTTGTCCCCGTCGCGTGAGCGCTCGAGGAGAGGAGCTCCTCGAGGACCTGCGCCTGAAGCCCAGCCGCCGGACCAGCAGGAGGCCACCGCCGCCATGAATGCCCGCCAGACCTCCACCAGCGGCCTCTCCTTCGCCTCGCCGCTCCTCTGCCTCAACTCTGACCGGATCGACAAATAACAAGTCCATGGAGCCGCCTCCTCGTGCTCCTTCACCTCGCCTCGTCGTTCGAGGACCAGCGCCGCCGCCGGCGACCACGAGGCAGGAGACCGCCATGGATGCCCGCGGCCCCGCCTTCCTATGTCTTCACCTCGCCATTCTCCGCCAGCCTCCTCCCCGTGCTGACGAACTCTTGCCCGAGCCGCTCTCTCCGGCCAACTCTGCTGCTGACGCCGTCCGGACCTGCTAGCATCCGCCTCCTGCCAGCCGTTTTCATGGGTTCGGGGAGCCCCAAGTCATGTTCGTGGCCTCGTTGGCTGTTGATGCTACGCTGTTGACTTTCTCCATCCTCTCCCTGGGCTCGTCAAAACCTGTACCCGGAGCCCAAGTCGGAAGACTCCGTGGATGTGCTTCTCACTTGTGCCATTTTGGATCATCAAGAACGTTTCGGGATTCGCCAAGTACCATTACGCCCGGAGACCAAGGATCCGTGAAGTTCTACTACCGTCGCCGTGTATCCGACAAGTTCGCGAGTACGACTACTTCCCACGATGACCTTGTACCATTACTGTCGCAAGAACCGAGACCGGCAAGTCCGAAGACCCAAGTACCATGACGCCAAGTACCCCTTCGTATCGCCAAGGTGGATCTCGACCGTTGACGAGGTTCCGATAAGACCATCGATGTGTACGGCTACAATGTGAACGTGTACCCGACGACCCCGGAGTCCTATGTTGCGCCAAGTACCCGCTCATTGATCCGAACATCTACAGGAAATGTGTCCCACTACCGCCGCCCGAACGTCTACGAAACATGTACCACGACCATCGCTGAAGACCCCGTGGGCGTCAAGTTCCTTGTCGTGACCTTGAAACATCTACGGACATGAACCACTACTTCCCTCGACGACCCATGAACGACTACTTCCTGTACGAACTGATCCGCTTATAAACGCACGCTTCGAAGGTATAACCCCGAGACGCCCGTCCGAGAACGATTGCATGCGTGTTGAATGAGATGAATCCTGCATTTGCACCGTGTCTGAAATTATCGCATGCATGGTCCTCCTCGTTGCCATGCCGTCCAATCATGGGAACTCGGTAACCGGGATCACCCCACCTTCTATCGCATGTCACGCTCCCATCACTTTTCCTTTCGCACTGGTATCTCCGTGAGCTACCGGAACCGGAATGTTACCGTGGCACCATTTTCCGTTGTCGTTGTCGTGGCACCCCTTTTGTTTCCGCCACGATGACGAATGCTTCATATAATGCTCATGTCAACATTTTCTTTAAAACTTGCATAAAACTTGCCTGAAGAAGTTCGGTATGCAAGACTGCAAAGGCTTCACAACACCAATGCCAGCCAAACATCATCTGGGTCCTGACGACGATGGTAAAGAGTTCGATCAAAAGGTATACCGCTCCATGATTGGTTCTTTACTTTATCTATGTGCATCTAGGCCAGATATTATGCTTAGTGTTTGCATGTGTGCTCGATTTCAAGCGGCACCGAAGGAGTCGCATCACTTAGCTGTGAAGCGAATTCTTCGATATTTGGCTCACACCCCAACTCTAGGATTATGGTATCGAAAGGGCTCAGAGTTTGATTTGGTTGGATTCTCGGATGCTGATTATGCTGGTGACAAAGTTGATCGCAAGTCTACATCAGGCACATGTCACTTTCTGGGACGATCATTTGTATGTTGGTCTTCAAAGAAGCAGAACTGTGTATCTCTCTCCACTGCTGAATCTGAATACATTGCTGCTGGATCTTGCTGTGCTCAGCTTCTGTGGATGAAGCAAACACTCAAGGACTATGGCATTCATCTGAAGCAAGTGCCACTTTACTGCGACAACGAAAGCGCCATCAAGATTGCCAACAACCCAGTTCAACACTCGAAGACAAAGCACATTGAAATTCGTCATCACTTTCTCAGAGATCATGTTGTGAAGGAAGACATTGATATCATACACGTCAACACTGAAGAGTAATTGGCAGATATCTTCACCAAGCCTTTGGATGAGAAGAGGTTTTGCAAGTTACGGTGTGAGTTAAATATCCTGGAATCCTCAAATGTCCTGTGATCAGGCACACATCCTAACCCTTATGCATATTGATGACTTAGATGTGCAACACATGAAGTGAAGTATATATTCAATCAATGAAGACATACCTTCTAAGTGTGAATACATTAATGTGGAATTTGACTTCGGAGCGCCATGATAATTGTGCGCCATGTCTGTGTCTAATACTTCCTATACGGTGGGTAACGCCACCACCAAATGTTCTATTTTAAAGTATTTCACTCATGGCGTTACCTTGCAATGTCTTCACATTTGGTTGGCTTCAAACTCAACATATTTTCATGATTATCTTCACTATGTTGATTATATATATATATATATATATATATGCTAGTGTTCTGTCCTCTACAGCATTCACTTATAGCTATGTCTTCTTGGTTGAATCTTTTGAACTAAGTGAATGTGATCGGACCCTAATCTCTCTATGCTTTCTATCTCAAATTCTATCTCTCCAAGTCATATGCATTCTATTAAAACTGTCGAATGTCTTCACTGAGTCCTTGTCAGCAGAAGATATAGAGACAACCATAAAGTCCGTTTTCAATGCTCATTCCTCCACATAAAATCCGGAGAAGCAGGAACGACCGCCCGACAATCCAAGCATGCGTGGGACGTGGAACAAACCCCAAACTTTTGCAAACTGGCCACGCATTCCTCAGATGCAAATCGCCAGGGGCACCTGTGTAATAGCACAGTGCCGCCCCTGAGCCTATAAATTCACACTTACCGCGGTCATTATCTCCTTCTTCCACCCTCGCACGAACCCTAGCGCCACCGCTAGCTCTCGACGACGCCGGCGACGAAGCGCTTCGCTGCCGCAACCTCTCCGACACCGTCTTCATGCCGACCGTGGACATCGTCCTCTCCGCCGTTGCCGTAGGTGTCTTCCGTCGCCAAGTTAGGGCACGGAGGATTGAACTGCTCGGCATCATTTCCCACTCCGTCTAGCAGTTCCAAGTGTGGTAAATAAAACTTCTTTTCACAGCCCCTTTTGATCTCATGGTTCTGTCACTTTCTACCATAAGAAGTTTCTCTTCACACAAGTTAGATCTCTCAATCTGCATCTCATAACATGCCTAGTATATTCACTTGTGCGTCATGAAGTAGTTAGATTCCTCACTTGTACTGATCTGTGGGTTCGTACAAATCTGGAACCAACTTCTTATCTATGAGTGAATGTCTTCGCACGATGAGGTCAATGTCTTCTAAACTGATTTATCTTCAAAATCTTCTGAGAATGCATATGACCTCTTCCCCTTCCCTCGCACCTTAATGCTGTCACATGTACATGTCCGTGGGAGAATCCTTTGGTTCTCATAGTCTGCATTCATTTGCAGAATTCCTACAGCATCACATCAATTCTCCTGAAGCCAGTTCCTGTTGGTCCAGCAAAAGAAAGCCTTTGAAGCCTTTGAAAGTTTTGAAGCCTTTCAAGTTAAAGTTTATGGCTTCAGAAGCAGCAGCAAGGAAGGGGGGCAGACAGAGACGTGGAGGAACTTCCAAAGATCTGCCTGAAGACCTGGCAGAAATGTATAAAACAGATCCTGAAGAGAATTATGGTCAGCGCAAGACCCGAATCCAATGGATTCGACGCTATTGGGCAGAACAATGGTTCAAGTACCACTTCACAACCCAAGAGTATGCTGAGAAGAATACCATCAAAAGACTGTGGGGAGACATCTTATACAAGAACCTTGTACCCAGGACCAGAGATGAAGCTATTGCCCAAAGCTTCTATCCATGCATGGTCCATGGGCCACAGCCTGATGATGCACATCCGTCGTCACTCCTCTGGTGTCGTGACGACAATCTGTTCAAGCGCAACTTCCAGTTTGCCCAACAATCAGCGAAGCTCAACAAGAAGAAATTTGGGTTAGACTTCAACCCTGGTCCCTCAGCACCAAGGGCAGATGGCACACGCGACGCAAAACCCAATATCATCGGTCCGTATGCCAACCTTGAGGGCCTCATCACCTGCATCTTAGTCCAAGGGACTGCCGTGAATGACCCTCCAGCTGACTCTGAGTCTGATGAAGCTCCTGCTGTACCGAAGCCAAAGCAGTCGAAGAAGCCAAAAGCTTCAAAGCCGACCCCTTCACCAAAAATCTCAAGGGCGAAGCCATTGGCAACTGCACCTCCTGAAGACACTGTGCAGTCTGAAGACGTATCCCGCGTCTCCAAGCCCCAGAAGGCCAAGATGCCTCAGCCACACACCGGCAAAGAGCTCACAGCTGCTGCCATTCTGCGCAGCGAAGCCATTGATCTGTCAAGTGATGAAGATCTTGGAGATGACGCTCTCGAGCAGCTCATCAAGAGCAAAGAAGAAGCTGAAATCTTCAACAATTTACCTCTCTTTGATGTCGTCATCATCCACAACTTCATCGACGAATGGTTTGCCACACCAAACATCAGCTTCGAAGATCTGCAGCTGCCCATTGGCCTCAGCGTCGCCTTCCAAGGCGCTATTGCTTCAGAACTTGCAATTGCCCAGCGCATTGTTGAACTGAAGCAGAAAATTGATCATGAAAAGGCTCAGTTCAAGAAGAATATGGCCAAGCTCAGCGTGCAAGAAGTAAAGAGCTTCAAGATCATGTTGCATGAGCTTAAGGAAAACTTTCTGAAGAAGCATGCAGAAGCTCAGGGTTCACGTGAGCGGATGAAGTCTCTGGCTGAAAGATGTGTGCAAGCCTACAATGAGGCTGAGAAGCGCAAGGCACTTGGGCGTCCTGGCGTCGACCCCAAGATGGCCGCAAAGAAAAAGAAGAAGACTGTTCCAGCTGAACCAGAGGCACCAAGGCAGGAAGCAGTTCCAATTGTCTTACCAACTGCAACGACTGGCTCGAAGCCAAAGAGCCGGTCAACAACTTCAGAGCTCAAGAACACAAGAACTGCTGAGGCTGAAGCCAGGAAAAGGAAAAGCTCTGAAGCCTCTCCTATTGCCCCCAGCAAGAAAAAGAGAATGACCAAGAAATCTCGGGCTGCTCCCACAGAGCCCTTGATAGTTGAACCTATTTCTGTGGTTCACCCTAACGCAGAACGTCAACTGACGGTTCATGAGCCTGCTTCCACAGAGGCTCCTGAAGCTGAAGACATACCAGCAGCCGACCCCATCGCTGCTGAAGACATTGGTCATCAGGACAATGTACAAGATGATGCAGCCCTTCCTCAGTATGAACACAGCGAACTCATCAGCATTGGTCGTCCTTTGATGCCAATTGCACAAGATGCGTCTTGGGCGGATCGCCCTCAAGAGGAAGAAGACAATGAGGCCCAGCCCACTCCAACCCCACAGGCGTCGTCTGCATTCCGCAGGCTTCGCAAAGGTCCAAGGCCTCAAGTCTATGCTGAAGATATTCCGGCTGCATCACCCGCAGAAGAAGCACCACAAGAGCCCACTACTATGTTCCACCAAGAAGCAGTTCTCCAGGAGAACGTGCTTGTGATCGACCCTCCAGCTAGTCAAGCGGAGGCTGAAAATATTGAGGCTGCCACAACCAACACTGAAGCCAATGTGGAGCCCTCCCTACCAAAAGCTTTAGAAGACAGCGAAGCTACTGATCCAGACACTTCTGTTCCTGAGTCTGCTGCAGGTCCTCAATTTGATTACCATGTTGAGCACAGGCCTCATGTCCAGAAGCCAGTCCCAAGGCTGCCGAGGTTCCCAGGTCCTGCATCAGCACCTGGCTCCCTTAACATCAATAGCTTCAAGGCAGATAATACGTTCTTCAACAGCTCCAAGAACCCCTATTCAAGGGAAAGGATTTCATGAGATAGGTTCTGGAGCTATCCTCGGCGCAGCTACTATTCATGCATCCTATACAACCAAGGTCGCATCTTCCCGCACAAGCGCCTTGATGTTGAAGCCATTGCTGGTCTGCCCTGTTTAGAGGAAGCGTTGGATTGCTTCAAGCAAGTGGGTCTGCTGCAGTTTGTAACTGATGAAGAGCACTGGAATGAAGAGCTTCTGCTGCAATTCTATGCCACCCTCCACATCAAAGGATACAACAGAGATCCGAAGACTTGGGCCCTGGAGTGGATGACCGGCAATGTCCATCATGAAGCCAATGCATTCGATATCATTGAGCTCACCGGCTTGCCCACTCCTGGCGAACTCTTCGAGGAAGGCTGTCCACTACACACTAAAGCTCTTGAGAGCATATTCCAGAGGCCTGAACCAAATATGAGTCAGATGCTCTCCATGATGAAGCCATTGCCCCACGATGCTCCTTATCCAACAGAGTTCTTCGTTGAAGACTTTGAGTACCTGTCCAGAACCATCTATCACATTATCCAGTGGACTCTCTAGCCTATTAAAGGGCACTCTCCAAATGCCAAGATCGAGGGTGCAATGAAGACTCTGATATTCTGTATCCTTCATGGAAAATGCTTCAACGCACAGGATTTCTTCATACGCCAACTAGCTGCATCAGGCTCAGATCTGTTTGGTTTAAAGTACTATGCTCCTTGGGTAATGAGACTGATCAAGCTCCACTCTGCGATCTCATATCAGCCCTCAGCCCGCAACCATCGGATCTTCTTGCCAGATGTGGATACCTCTGTTGAAGCTATATATCCCGAGCCTGCCAAGCAACCTTTGAGTCTTCAGAATGCAGAACACCAGAGCTTCACTCAGAATGATGAAGGTGTTGAAGCCATCTCCAGGGTGTATCCTTTGGCTGGCGCTACACGTGCGCCGCACCCTGCTTCAACTGAAGCCACTGATAGTGCAACTGCTTCAAGACCCAAGAAGCGCGCTCGTGTTCTCAATAACCGAGAGCTTCTTGTGGCCCTTCATAAAAAACAAGATAGGCATCATGACTGGCTAAAGCGTCAGATGAAAAGCCTCTTGGTGGATGTTAATCGTCTTCGAAATCTTGCCACCAAGAATGCTTTCGTCACTCATGAAACCTGTTGTCGTACATGGAAAGGGCTGTCAATGATGTGTACTGAAGCTGAACTTGAAGAGGATGGCTTCACTGAGCGATTCAAGTTTGACACCACACCTCCTAGAAGGGCTGTGATGCGAAACACACCATCACTTGAAGACTCTGAGTTTTCTTCATCTGCTGCCACAGTCACTGCCAGAATCATTGATGAAGAAGATGATGCTACATCACCGCCACCTGCTTCAGCACCTCCAAGCTCTTCTGCACCGCCAAACAACTCCAACGACCCTGCTGCTTCTGGGAACGAATAGACACTCTATGTCTTCAAACCTTTTTGGTCCTTGCTGACAAAAGGGGGAGAAGCATATGGGTTGATAGTCTTCAAGCGGGTCCATATGGGCGGGTGCTTTATGTTTTGCTATATTTTTCTTCGTGCTTACAACTCTCGTTTTTGCTTCATTTGGTTCTTTGAGTTGTAACACTAAAACTCGATGGTCGTCTGCTACTTGTTTGCCACCCTGTTTTGCGAGGATAAATTCCGCACTTATCTCATTCCGCAGACATCCATTTTCCATTATGCATGTCATTATCTTCATATACTTTCACATGCATAGTGGATTGTCATCATAAGCTGAAGTGGATCTCCACAAGTACAACCTGCCATGTGCATTTGCATTCCAAAAGCAAATTAACTTATATGCACATCTTCAGGGGGAGCCCTTGCAACTTATGAAGACAATTCCTTATCCTTTACAATTTCACAGACTATATTCCCCGTTGAAAACTTCAACTAGTTTTTCATCAATCACCAAAAAGGGGGAGATTGTAAGTGCATCTAGTGCCACCCCTAGTTGGTTTTGGAGTATTGACGACAAACCTAGTTGAGGGACTAATGTGTTTGTGAGAATTGCAGGATAACACAAGTAGAAGTTCCTCATTGATTCGGTTTCACTACCAGAGATGACCCCTAAATATGTATGAAGACATTGAAGCCAAAGGTGGTATATGAAGATATTCACATTGAAGACTATGACAAAAGAAGACACGTTATGAAGCCTATGGAGCTCGAAGACTTAGATCTTTCGTAGTTCTTTTTCTTTTTGTGTTGAGTCATAGGAACCACCATACTGTTAAGTGGGGTCCAGGAGAACCAGTCAGAATGACTGAAGTGATGCCTAACCAAAAACCTATGTCTTCGAGTGAAGACAATGAGAGCGAATCTTGTCTAGAGCCGGACAAGTCAGCTTTGCTTGTAGCCCAAGTAAAGTTGCCATGAGAGTTTGAAATCTGACCGTTGAGACACGTGTCAGTTCCTTAGTGACCCAGGGTCATTTCGGACAAATCAGGTCGGGTTGCCAAGTGGCTATAAATAGCCCACCCCCTACAACCATAAACGGTTGGCTGCTCAAATTTTAGTGCACGGCTTTTGTCGTTTGAGAGCAACCCACCTCAAAGCCTTTGAGAGAAAATTCCTAGCGAGGAGAAAAGCCCTAACCACCCAGAGCTAGAGAACATTGGGCATCACTTAAGTCTTCTTGTCTGTGTGATCTGAAGACTTATTACACTTGAGGACTGTGCATCCCCAGACGGTTAGGCGTCGCGTTCAGAGCACCCAAGAGACATTGTGGATTGCCAGTGAATGAAGTCTGTGAAGGTTTGGGAGTCTACCTTGAAGACTTACCAGAGTGATTGGGAGAGGACTATGTGACCTTAGCTCAAGGAGAATACGGTGAGGACTTGGTGTCTTGAGCTGCGTGTTTAGGACTGGGTGTCCGGGACTGTGTGTCCTAAGGTTTAAATACCTAGCCGCTCCAACCAGACGTACAATTGTCACAGCAACTGGAACTGGTCCAACACATCATTGTCTTCAACGAGTCACTGGTTTCATCTTCACTTCCTTTTACTTACTGATCACTCATTGTGAAGTCATTGCATGTCTGTTCTATCTTTTGTCTTCACAACGTGAGTGTATGATCTGTTTGGCTTCATAGTATCTTCCTACCTGATCCTAATTACACTACAACTCTTTGTCACTGTGCTTTCACTCTGTTGATACTTGACCATGGCTTGTCTAGTGTAGTCTAACTTCCGCTGCATAGTAATAGGCATATCTCTACTGTTTGTCTTCATAACTTCCACGTTTTGAAGACTTACATAAAAATCGCCTATTCACCCCCCCCCTCTAGTCGATATAACGCACTTTCAAGTTCGCCTTGAATAAAACTCCTCCAGCATGGCTCAACATTGGTTTTACCATTTGCCACCTAGCCTCTTTTTCCCTTGGGTTCTGCAGACTCAAGAGTCATCTTTATTTAAACCCCTGGGCCAGTGCTCCTCTCAGTGTTGGTCCAAACTGAGCGATGTCTGGAGCTACCAGGGGCAACTCTGGGCTGGCCCACCCGACGTCTGGCTCATCCGGTGTGCCCTGAGAACGAGATATGTGCAGCTCCTATCGGGATTTGTCGGCACATCTGGGTGGCTTTGCTGGTCTTGTTTTACCATTGTCGAAATGTCTTGTAACCGGGATTCCGAGCCTGATCACGTCTTCCTGGGAGAAGGAATATCCTTCGTTGACCATGAGAGCTTGTGATGGGCTAAGTTGGGACACCCCTGCAGGGTTTTGAACTTTCAAAAGCCGTGCCCGCGGTTATGGGCAGATGGGAATTTGTTAATGTCCGGTTGTAGAAAACCTGAAGACTTATCTTAATTAAAATGCATCCACCGCGTGTGTAGCCGTGATGGTCTCTTTCCGGCGGAGTTCGGGAAGTGAACACGGTGTTGGAGTTATGATTGACGTAGGTTGTTCTAGGATCACTTCTTGATCATAGATTTCTCGAACATGCTTTGCCTTCTCTTCTCGCTCTCATTTGCGTATGTTAGCCACCATATATGCTAGTCGCTTGATGCAGCTCCACCTCAAACCATTACCTTACCTATAAGCTTAAATATTCTTAATCGCGAGGGCGTGAGATTGCTGAGTCCCCGTGACTCATAGATTCCTTCAAAAACCAGCTTGCAGGTGCCGATGATACCGTGCAGGTGACACAACCGAGCTCAAGGAGGAGCTCGATGGAGTTCGTGTTCGTTTTGTTGTTCCGTTTCTAGTTGATCAGTAGTGGAGCCCAGTTGGGATGATCGGGGATCTGTGTAGCATTTGGGGTAGTCTTCTTTTATTTTGGTTCCGTAGTCAGACCTTGATTGTACCTGGTTGATGTAATGCTTTATTCATGTATTGTGTGAAGTGGCGATTGTAAGCCAACTATGTATCTTTTTCCCTTATATATTACATGGGTTGTGTGAAGATTACCTCACTTGCGACATTGATTACAATGCGGTTATGCCTCTAAGTCGTGCTTCGACACGTGGGAGATATAGCTGCATCATGGGCGTTACAAGTTGGTAATCAGAGCCTTCCCCGATTTAGGAGCCCCCTGCTTGATCGAATCACTAGCGTTGTTGAGTTTAGAAAAATGTTTTGAGTCTTTTAGGATTATATATATATATATATATCAGAGAGTAGGATTCTTTTTACTCCTGACTCCCTTCGTCGCTCTGGTGAGGCATCCTGACGTGGAGTTTTGGCTCTTCTCTTCTCAAATTTCACTAAATTTTTTTTAGGATCACGCGGGCATCTTGGAATTGTTCCGATGGTTTTGTGACGAGAACATTGTTCTTGGTGCCTCCTGACATTTAGGGGTTGTGGCAGTGTCCCGGGGAGTTGAGCTCTGAGGTGTTGTCTTCACAATTTTATCGTTGCAGTTCTGGAATACCTGAGTTTCGCCGACATCGAAAATCTCTTTTATGCAGTTGTTGGTGAGATAACCTCGACGCCACCCAGTACTGGGGTGGGAGTTCGAGAGTATAGCCATAACTCGTATAACAGATGCTTTTTGAAGGTTGAGGTAAATGATTGTCACATCCCTCCTCTTAGTCATGCATTAGGGTTGGATGAACATGTGCATCATGTTTAAATTTCTTTTTAACTTGAAATGGGGCCTAATCAACCCCAACACCCCCCTTGAAAATGCTAATTTCCAACAATTGGAATTTCAATGAACCCAAAATGCCCTTCATAAAAGCCCACCATTTTTGGTCTTGACTAAAACCTCTGCCAAAAATGGTCTTGCAATTTATGGAGCCATTCTAGATTTTTGAACAAGCCATATGTATTTGAATTTGGGCATTTTAAATGCTATAAATATTTTAAAGTGCTCAAATAATCTTGGAAGCATTTTTAGGCAGTTGAGAATATTCCCAAATGTGCCTCTGAATATTTCCAGAGTTTTTGGAAATGAAATAATATTTATTCTATTTCAATACACATAGCAGGAAATAAATAAAAGCAAACACAAAAGAAAGAGAGCGAAAGGAACTTACCTGGCGCAGCCCACCTAGCCCCCCAGTCGGCCCACCTAGCTGGCCCGGCCCAGCAGCTGCTCCACGCAGCTGCTTCGCCTCGCCAGCGATGCGAGAAGGTGCTCGACGGCGAGCACACGAGCTCGCCACGCCACCTTCCTACTTCTCTGCTTCACCTGGCCACCGCCTCGACGCCGCGAACGCCTCCACGTCGCGCACCGAACCCCCTGGACACGCCCATTCCCCCTGCCTCTCTCCCTCGCTCCCCTCCGCGATGGCCGACACAGCCGCCGCCGTTCTACCGCCATAACCGTATCCACCGTCGTCCTCGCACCGCCCCGCCATGTCCTGAAGCTTCGCCACTCCCTCCTCGACTGTTCCACCGAGCCACGCCCCGCCGGAGGCCCCCGAGCATCTTCACCGAGCTCGTCTTCAACCTCGGTCGCCGGAGATCCCCCTCGCCGCCCCGCTCGCTCCAGCTCTTCCCCGAGCTCGCCGTTCGCTCCCCTGCAACCGCAGTGAGCCACTGACCCTTCTCCCCCTCTCCGTTCTAGCTCTCGTGCATCGTACGCGCCGCCTCGAGTTCGCCGCACGCGCCGCCGCGGAGCTCGTCGTCGACGAGGCTCCGACCATGCCATGGCCACGCCACTTAGTCCACTAACCTTACCACGTTTCCAAGAGCCTAACACACCTTACCACGCGCCACACCGTGCCCCGCAGCCTCGGTTCCGAGCTCACCCGAGCTCCGGCCGCCGCCAAACTCATCGCCGGCGATGTTTCCGGCCACCCTAGCTCCACCCACTGCCACCAAGCGCCGCGGCTTGCCCCCAGCTACTCGTAGGACCAAACCGCAGTCGATTTGGTCGACTGTGGGCAAAACCCGAGCCCCTCCGCCGCGTCTGTCGTCGCCGGCGTCAAGCCGCCGGCGAGTTTACCATGTTTTGACCGTGGACTGACGTGTGGGCCCAGGTTGACTTCCCCCCTGAGCCTATGACAGGTGGGGCCAGCCTGTTAATTAGTTTAGGATTAGTGTTAACTAATTTTAGTTAGTTTAGGTCACTAACATGTGGGCCCAGGCCCCACTGACAGTTAATTAGTACTAACTTAATCCTGTTAGTTAGCTGAGTCACTGACAGACAGGGCCCACCAGTCAGGTTTGACTGGATCTGGCGCCTTTGACTCGCTGACATCACAGTGACACAGTGCTGACGTAATTATTCTTTTTCTGGACTTATTTTTATATAGGAAATTCCAGAAAATAGCCAAAACTTTTAAAAATCATAGAAAATCAACCATAGTTCCAAATCAAACAAATTATATATGAAAAATGATTAGAAAAATTCAATCTATCCATCTGTAATGGTTTTATGCATGACAAACCACTTTAACCTTGCTGCTTAGGTGAAACAAGCTAATACACTTGTTATGCATAAGAACTTTAACCTTCATTTGAATCTTTGATTCAAATGGACCCATTTCAACTTGTTTCACATTGCATTAGGCAGGACACATCATTTTGCCATGTCATAGCATGCATCATATTGTTGCATATTGTCATGCGTTGATTATGTTCTGTGTGTCCTTCTTGGTAGGTTCTGCCTCCGAGGATATCTCCGAGTATCCAACTGAAGGGCAGTACCCTACTACCACTCCATCAGGCAAGCAACCATTGATCATTTCGATACAAACCCATGTTCTCGCTTCTTCTCTTGTTTACTGCATTAAGACAACACGATTCAAACTGCTGTGTGCTACGGTAGTTGAACCCTTATCCTCTGCATGACCTGTCATTGCCACAGTAACTAGATGAAACCCACTAGCATGTGTAGGAGTTGATTGAGCCATGTATGTGATTCCTACCTTGCTATGCCTGCTATGCTTAGAGTTGTGTCTGGTCTGGTTCATCTGGGTGATGGGCTAGAGTGAAATGATTATGTCGGTAATGTGAGGGATGTGTTGAACATGTTTTGGTAAAGGTATCGATGAGAGGCCATGTAGGAGTACATGGTGGGTTGTTTCATTGAGGCCGTCCATAAGAACTGAGATCTGTATGCGTGATTTAAGATTCAGCTACTACCACACATTGGGCCCTAAAATATGACCCCGCTCGACTTACTGACCCCTCTCGTCCTCTGTCCAGGAGTTGCAACTAGTTTCTGGTGTTTGTAGGTTATGTGTTGGCGGCTGTGCGTAGCGCTGACCCTAGGGGTGGGCTATGATGCGGTAGATACACCGTGGCACGGTGTATCGAGTCGCCTGTTTGGTGTCTCGGGAACCCTGCACACATCGTTTGGGGCCGTTGAGGACACCCCGGCCGGATTTCCTTGCGGATGGAACCTGAATAGGCGATAAACCTAGACTAGAGATTTGTGCGGTTAGTCAGGTCGTGGTCTACACCCACATCGATTTTCACTTGAAGTCTGCCAAGCACATGTCGTGTGCAGACGCTAAGTGGTGGAAACATGTGTGATGAAGTACACCCCTGCAGGGTATAAACTATTCAAATAGCCGCGTCCATGGTAAAGGACTACTTGGTTGCCTATACAGTTCATAGACAAGTTAATGGATACTACTAAAAGACTCAAGATAAGTGTGAGTACCGAGGATGGTCCTCTCGTAGGATGGCGAGGGAGGATCCCCGGTGGAGTATTGTGTTGGTGGTTAGTGGACTCGTGTGCGAAAACTATTTTACTAGTGGAGTCTCGTAAGATAGCTTAGCCAAGAGTCAAAGCTATCTTGCTGCAATAACTCCACCACCTTCTTGAGAATGAGCATGTATAGTAGGTTCTGATGTAAGACTTGCTGAGTACCTTTGTACTCATGTTTGCTTAATTACTGTTTTCAGACGACAACACCGCCCCCTCTGATGGGTTTTATGTAGACCTTGATGTCGAGGAGTGACTAGCCACCCAGGTGGTGATCCTGGCCATGGAGGGCCCTATGTAGATAGACAGGCTTCGAGAGGCCTTCTTTCTTTCTAGTGTCTGTACTCAGACTATTTTTGCTTCCGCTTGTGCTTGTATGCTTGTATGACTTGAGTGTCGGGTCATGTGACCCCTACCTGTATGAACATGTTATGTATGGCTCTCTGGAGCCTTTAAATAAGGTACTTGAGTTGTAGAGTTTTGTTGTGATGCCATGTTGTATTTGCACATATCGAGCATATTGTGTGTATGATGGAAATGCTTGGTATGTGTGGGATCCGACAATCTAGTTGTTTATCCTTGGCAGCCTTTCTTATGGGGAAATGTAGTCTAGTGTTCCTCGAGCCATAGTAGTCCGCTACAGCCCGGTTCACCGGAGTCCTGCTAGCCCAGCACTACTGCTCAGGAAACTTGACTGGCCGACATGTGTTTCACTTCGTTCCTATGTCTGTCCCTTCGGGGAAATGTCACGCGGTGACATCCGGAGTCCTGCCTAGTCTGCTACAGCCCGTGTTCCCCGGAGTCCTGTTAGCCCAGTGCTACAGCCCGGATTCACTCGCTGATGACCGACATGCTCGATATGATTCATGTATGCCTGTCTCCATAGGTCTATGCCGATTTGGGTTCACGACTAGCCATGTCGGCCCGGGTTCTCTGTCATATGGATGCTAGCGACACTATCATATACGTGAGCCAAAAGGCGCAAACGGTCCCGGGCCATGGTAAGGCGACACCCGTGGGGATACCGTGCGTGAGGCCGCAATGTGATATGAGGTGTTACCGTCTAGATCTATGTGACTTGGAATCGGGGTCCTGACAGCGTTGGCATCAGAGCCGGACTGCCTGTAGGTTCGTTGAGCCAAACTGGTCGATGTCGAGTCTAGAAATGCTTTAGCTATATGTAGGGGAATTGATTGTGGGAGGGAACGTAAGGCTCTTTTACTCCTTTACCTTATGCCCTCTGATCTGAGTCATTCTCTTCTCATTCAACGTGGGTTAAGGACTAGGCTCTCTTCTTCTATCAGGTTCACGTGTTACTAATCCGTAGTAGCTTATAGGATTGTTGTTACAAGCCTCAGTACGGTTTCTACTACTTTTAGTATGTTGCCAGTTGAGTCAGAACCTTGATATGATGTTGTTAAGTGGTATTGCAAACTGTTGTGGATGTCTCAAATATTTTTCTGAGCATTTACAGCCGTTATGCTGTCCAATTTTCCCTAGAAATTCTAATGTCTTGCATTGTGGTTGTGCTTTCAGATGGCCACTCATGCTCAAAACCAAGTGGTTCGCCTGACCCGGTGCCTCGATGTGCCCGGTCATACTGCTATGTTAGTCCGGGTAATGATCGAGACGGGTTACCGTTGGTATCCCGAATACACTATCGAAGAGCAATTCCGAGACTTCAACCAGAGCCAGTACCTCTGTACCGTCAGGATATATCCCTCTTATCCTGGAGCCACTGAGCCCCTTCACTGTTCCTATGGACTCGGGGTTACTATTGAGATGGCTATGCAGGATGCTGCCTATTCCATGATGACCATCATGCGACTCCGGACTGGCCTGCTTCGGAACACCGACTTCCGTTATATGCCAGCTTCACTCCCGGGAGCGCAAGGGTATCTCTAGGCTATCTATGCTGACTCCACACATGAGGACTCACTAACTCGCACCACCGTCGAGATGCTCGAGGATAAGGACCGAGAGAATCAGGCCTTGAGACTGGAGCTTTTCAACACCCGTGCTGATCATTGGGCCACTTTGACTCGGTTTGCACCTGCGATGCAAGCTGGATGTATGGATACAAGGGATCTGTATCTTGTGAGATCTGCTCTGCCAGACATGGTGGATTGGCGTGATGTGGGAGGCATCACCCCACCCTGTTGTCCCCGCAGGCCATCGTTTGTTGGTCTGAGACCTCATCCTAGCCCCTTTGGTCCACAAGCTCCTCAGGACCGTCTGTTCCCGGATGATCACGTTGAACTTCCAGGCTATGGAGGTGACTTCTATGAGAACTATCACGGAGCTGTCTGAGTTACTAGTAGTATCACTAGTATTGTAATAGTTGTATCTCTACTGTCCTGCGTGACTTGTGGAATATGACTTAGTGTGTAATCAATTCCGGAGGTGTAGACAAATAATGTATAGGAGCTTGGAATGCCTCCGATGAGATGTAACGTCTTTCATCATAGTTGTACTATAGCCTGGGCTTGTACTAAACTATGTACGGTGTGTATGACCAATGGTATATATATATGGCAGTTTCTATATTACCATGACATACGGATGAACATCTCCGCATTCTGTGTTATCCATTACATTCCGCACTTCCTTTGCTAAGTTTGTGCCATCCTTATCTAAACCGTTGTCTTGTTTTCTCCTAGGATGGTCAACACCCGCAGCAACCCTGCTGCGCCGGAGCAGGGGGAAGCCAGTGCAGCTAGGGGTGAAAATCTGCCTCACCCGCCTTCTCTGGCCAAAGTGATGCTGGAGGCGGAAAGAAACAAGCGTGAGACTAACCGCTTGCTGGAGCGGATTGAGCAGAACACTGCACACCATCAGCGAAATGACTTGGTGTCAATCAATGACTTTATCAAGCTGTACCCACCAAAGTTTAACCATTCCGTCGAGCCCCTCGACGCGGATGACTGGCTTCGCAGCATCACCCACAAGCTACGTTCTGCCAACGTAGCCGAAGGTGATAAGGTTACTTATGCTGCCTATCACCTCGAAGGCCCTGCTAGCCTTTGGTGGGAAAACTTTGAAGCTATGCGCCCGGTCGGCCAAATCACTACTTGGGCTGAATTCAGTGAGGCTTTCCGTGAGCATCACATTCCGGAAGGTCTTATAGATCACAAGAAGGAAGAGTTCTGCAATTTCACCCAAGGAAGACTGACTGTGGATGCATATAGCCGTGAATTTGGGAATCTGGCATGATATGCTCCTGAAGAGGTATCCACCGACGCTAAGAAGCAGGCAAGGTTCCGCAAGGGACTTAGCCCCAAGCTTCGCCGCGATCTTCGTCTGCACGAGTGCACCTCCTTTCAGAAGTTGGTCAACAAAGCCATCAGTGCTGAGACAGGCCAGTCTGACTATGACGCTTCATGCAAGCACTCTCGTGATTTTGGCTCTTCATCCGGCTCTGGATCTCAGAAGCGCCGGCTGTGGATTCCAAGCACGGCACTGCCACCCAGGTTCATTCCGAGGCCATCCTTTAAGGCGCCTCGCCCCAACCAGCAGTTATCACCGCCCAAGCCTTATGGTGGCCCCGCTGCTAATGCTGCTCCATGCCCCAATGTTGTGACATGTTTCAAGTGTGGAGAGCAGGGTCACTATAGTCGAGAGTGTCCCCAGAACAACAACCCCAATCAGTCTGGAAAGTCCATTGGCCATGGTAAGCCAGCAGGAAAGACATTCTACGCCAAGCCGGTCACCACTTCACGTGGCCATGTCAACTATGTTTCAGCCAAGGAGGCTCATGAGGATCCTAATGTCGTCCTTGGTACGCTCCTTGTTAATTGCCATCCGGCATCTGTTCTTTTCGATACTGGAGCATCTTGTTCATTCATATTCGAGAACTATGTTCGATTTCATAACACGACATTCTGTGACATGCCCACTTCCATGGTAATTCAAACTCCGGGTTCCAAATGGCAAACTTCTAGAGTAAGCCATGGGAACGAAATTCTTGTCGATAGACTTGTCTTCCTTGCATCCTTAATAGCTCTCAAGTCCTCGGACATAAACATCATCTTGGGTATGGACTGGATGTCAGCTCATTATGCTAAGATTGATTGTGCCACTAGAACCGTTCAACTTACTCACCCATCGGGCAAGATAGTCAATGTCTTAACTCGAGTGGCCAAGCGCCAGCTTTACTCCCTAAATGCCAACCCCCTTCTAGACCTTGAAGATATTCCGGTAGTCCGAGACTTTCTGGATGTCTTTCCAGAAGAACTGCCAGGTGTTCCACCTGACAGGGATGTCGAGTTTGTAATAGACCTTGTTCCAGGAACCGTTCCACTTTCTTGAAGACCCTATAAGATGGCACCCTTAGAACTAGCAGAGCTTAAGAACCAACTCGATGAGTCCTTGAAAAAGGGTTTCATCCGTCCTAGTTCCTCTCCTTGGGCTTGCCCCGTCCTCTTCGTCAAGAAGAAGGATGGAACGGATCGGATGGTTGTAGATTACCGACCTGTCAACTTGGTCACTATCAAGAACAAGTATCCGCTTCCCAGGATCAACGATCTGTATGACCAGCTCGCTGGATCCTCAGTCTTTTCCAAGATGGATTTGAGGTTGGGCTACCATCAAATCAAAATCAGAAACGGGGACATTCCCAAAACGGCCTTTGTTACTCGCTATGGCCAATACGAGTACACCGTTATGTCCTTCGGTTTAACCAATGCCCCAGCCACCTTCTCTTGGTTAATGAACTCGGTCTTCATCGAGTATTTGGATAAATTCGTCGTAGTATACCTCGATGACATACTCATCTACTCCAAGAATGAAGAGGAACATGCCGAACATCTAAGGCTGGTATTGACGAAACTTCGAGAGCATCGCCTTTATGCCAAATTCTCCAAGTGTGAATTTTGGTTGCCAGAAGTGACCTATCTAGGCCATGTAATCTCTGGTAAGGGTATTGCTGTCAATCCCGAGCGAGTTCAAGCCGTCCTTGATTGGACTCCACCTGAGACGATTAAGCAAGTTCAGAGCTTTCTTGGTTTAGCGAGCTACTGCCGCCGCTTCGTCGAGAATTTCTCCAAGGTTGCTAAACCCCTAACTGAACTCCTCAAGAAAGATAAAAAGTTCGAGTGGACCCCACAGTGCGAGTTCAGCTTTTAGGAACTGAAAAGACGCCTGACATCTGCTCCCGTACTGGTACCACTAGATTTCTCCAAGGACTTTATTATCTATTGCGACGCCTCGCGACAAGGACTAGGTTGCATACTCATGCAAGATCGTTAGGTAATTGCCTATGCTTCACGGCAATTACACCCACATGAGGAAAATTATCCCACACATGATCTAGAGCTTGCAGCTGTAGTCCATGCACTTAAAACTTGGCAACATTACCTCCTCGGTAATCGTTGCGAGATCTTCACCGATCACCAAAGTTTGAAATATATCTTCACCCAACCGGATTTAAATCTCAGGCAACGACGTTGGGTCGAGTGGATCTCGGATTACGACTTAGGAATAACTTACACCCCGGGCAAAGCCAATGTCATGGCTGATGCGCTAAGTCAAAAATCTTATTATAACAACCTGATCTTACAACAAAGTCAACCACTTCTCCATGAGGAATTTCGTAAGCTTAATCTTCACATTGTTCCCCGAGGATTTCTATCCACCCTGGTAGCGAAGCCTAACCTTACGGATCAAATCATAGCTGCCCAGAAGCGTGATAAGGGCATATTCCGGATTAAGGAAATCATTGCTAGCGGAGTTGCTAAATGTTTTCCATGGATGAGCGAGGTGTTGTCTTCTTCGAGAACCGCTTGGTGGTTCCCAAGAAACAACATCTACGCTAGTTGATTCTTAAACAAGCTCATGAATCCCCTCTCACCATTCATCCCGGTAGTACTAAAATGTATCAAGACCTACGCCAGAGGTTTTGGTGGACTAGGATGAAGAGAGAAATTGCTCAATACATTGCTAGTTGTGACGTTTGTTGTCGTGTTAAAGCAGAGCACCAACGGCCTGCTGGCACCCTTCAACCTTTGGCTATTCCTGAGTGGAAATGGGATAAAATCAGTATGGATTTCATTACTGGGTTTCGCAGGACCAAGAGAGGGAATAATGCCATCTTCATCGTGATCGACCGTCTTTCCAAAGTAGCCCATTTCCTACCTGTTCGTGAGAGTATCACCGCTAGCCAGCTAGCTAATTTATACATCTCCCGAATAGTGTCTCTTCATGGTGTCCCATTGGAAATTAACTCAGACTGTGGGAGTCTCTTCACCTCTCGATTTTGGGAAAGTTTCCAAAATGCTATGGGAACTCGTCTCTCTTTTAGCACCGCCTTCCATCCTCAATCAAGTGGTCAAGTAGAGCGAGTCAATCAAATTTTGGAAGATATGCTCTGAGCTTCTGTCATCTCATTCGGAATGGGTTGGGAGAAATGCCTTCCATTCGCGGAGTTTGCTTATAACAATAGTTATCAAGCTAGCTTGGGCAAAGCTCCTTTCAAAGTTCTCTATGGACGAAAATGTCGAACGCCTCTTAACTGGTCAGAAACCGGGGAAAGACAACTCTTTGGCCCGGATATGATTCAGGAAGCAGAGGAGCAGGTTCGCGTTATTTGTGAGAAATTGAAAACAGCCCAATCTCGTCAAAAGAGCCAATATGATCGTAAACATAAGCTCATGACTTATGAAGTCGGTGAGAAGGCTTACCTTCGGGTTACTCTGTTAAAGGGAACCCATCGTTTCGGTATCAAAGGCAAATTGGCTCCTCGTTACATTGGAACCTTTCGCATTCTTGCCAAACGAGGAGAAGTTGCCTACCAATTGGAACTACCTTCGCATCTTTCCAGAGTTCACGATGTCTTCCATGTTTCTCAACTTAGGCGTTGCTTCGCAGATCCTATCCGTGGAGTGGACCATGAAACGCTTGATCTACAAGATAACCTCTCATATCGGGAATATCCTATTCATATCCTTGATCAAGCTGAGCGTACCACTCGACGCCATAATATCAAGTTTCTCAAGGTTCAATGGTCACACCATTCCGAGAAAGAAGCCACTTGGGAAAGGGAGGATCGTCTTTGACTCGAGTACCCCACCTTCTTCCCAGAGGATCCTAAATCTCGGGACGAGATTCTTTTGAGTGGGGGTGAGTTGTCACATCCCTGCTCTTAGTCATGCATTAGGGTTGGATGAACATGTGCATCATGTTTAAATTTCTTTTAAACTTGAAATGGGGCCTAATCAACCCCAACACCCCCCTGAAAATGCTAATTTCCAACAATTGGAATTTCAATGAACCCAAAATGCCCTTCATAAAAGCCCACCATTTTTGGTCTTGACTAAAACCTCTACCAAAAATGGTCTTGTAATTTATGGAGCCATTCTGGATTTTTGAACAAGCCATATGTATCTGAATTTGGGCATTTTAAATGCTATAAATATTTGAAAGTGCTCAAATAATCTTGGAAGCATTTTTAGGCAGTTGAGAATATTCCCAAATATGCCTCTGAATATTTCCAGAGTTTTTGGAAATGAAATAGTATTTATTCTATTTCAATACACATAGCAGGAAATAAATAAAAGCAAACAGAAAAGAAAGAGAGAGAAAGGACCTTACCTGGCGCAGCCCACCTAGCCCCCCAGTCGGCCCACCTAGCTGGCCCGACCCAGCAGCCGCTCCACGCAGCTGCTTCGCCTAGCCAGCGAGGCGAGCAGGTGCTCGACGGCGAGCACAGGAGATCGCCATGCCACCTCCATGCTTCTCTGCTTCACCTGGCCACCGCCTCGACGCCGCGAACGCCTCCACGTCGCGCACTGAACCCCCTGGACACGCCCATTCCCCCTGCCTCTCTCCCTCGCTCCCCTCCACCATGGCCGATGCAGCCACCGCCGTTCTGCCACCGTAACCGTGTCCACCATCATCCTCGCACCGCCCCGCCGTGTCCTGAAGCTCCGCCACTCCCTCCTCGACCGTTCCACCGAGCCACGCCCCGCCGGAGGCCCCCGAGCGTCTTCACCGAGCTCGTCTTCAACCTCGGTCGCCGGAGATCCCCCTCGCCGCCCCGCTCGCTCCAGCTCTTCCCCAAGCTCGCCGTTCGCTCCCCTGCAACCGCAGTGAGCCACTGACCCTTCTCCCCCTCTCCGTTCTAGCTCTCGTGCACCGTACGTGCCGCCTCGAGTTCGCCGCACGTGCCGCCGCGGAGCTCGTCATCGACGAGGCTCCGGCCATGCCACGGCCACGCCACTTAGTCCACTAAACTCACCACGTTTCCAGGAGCCTAACACACCTTACCACGCGCCATGCCGTGCCCTGCAGCCTTGGTTCCGAGCTCACCCGAGCTCCGGCCGCCGCCAAACTCGTCGCCGGTGATGTTTCCGGCCACCCTAGCTCCACCCACTACCACCAAGCGCCGCAGCTTGCCCCCACCTACTCGTAGGACCAAACCGTAGTCGATTTGGTCGACTGTGGGCAAAACCCGAGCCCCTCCGCCGCGTCTGTCGTCGCCGGCGTCAAGCCGCCGGCGAGTTGACCACGTTTTGACCGTGGACTGACGTGTGGGCCCAGGTTGACTTCCCCCCTGAGCCTATGACAGGTGGGGCCGGCCTGTTAATTAGTTTAGGATTAGTGTTAACTAATTTTAGTTAGTTTAGGTCACTGACATGTGGGCCCAGGCCCCACTGATAGTTAATTAGTACTAACTTAATCCTGTTAGTTAGCTGAGTCACTAACAGACAGGGCCCACCAGTCAGGTTTGACTGGCTCTGGCACCTTTGACTCGCTGACATCACAGTGACGCAGTGCTGACGTAATTATTCTTTTTCTGGACTTATTTTTATATAGGAAATTCCAGAAAATAGCCAAAACTTCTAAAAATCATAGAAAATCAACCATAGTTCCAAATCAAACAAATTATATATGAAAAATGATTAGAAAAATTCAATCTATCCATCCATAATGGTTTCATGCATGACAAACCACTTTAACCTTGCTGTTTAGGTGAAACAAGCTAATACACTTTTTATGCATAAGAACTTTAACCTTCATTTGAATCTTTGATTCAAATGGACCCATTTCAACTTGTTTCACATTGCATTAGGCAGGACACATCATTTTGCCATGTCATAGTATGCATCATATTGTTGCATATTGTCATGCGTTGATTATGTTCTGTGTGTCCTTGGTAGGTTCTGCCTCCGAGGATATCTCTGAGTATCCAACTGAAGGGCAGTACCCTACTACCACTCCATCAGGCAAGCAACCATTGATCATTCCGATACAAACCCATGTTCTCGCTTCTGCTCTTGTTTACTGCATTAAGACAACGCGATTCAAACTGCTGTGTGCTACGGTAGTTGAACCCTTATCCTCTGCATGACCTGTCATTGCCACAGTAACTAGATGAAACCCACTAGCATGTGTAGGAGTTGATTGAGCCATGTATGTGATTCCTACCTTGCTATGCCTGCTATGCTTAGAGTTGTGTCAGGTCTGGTTCATCTGGGTGATGGGCTAGAGTGAAATGATTATGTCGGTAATGTGAGGGATGTGTTGAGCATGTTTTGGTAAAGGTATCGATGAGAGGCCATGTAGGAGTACATGGTGGGTTGTTTCATTGAGGCCGTCCATAAGAACTGAGATCTGTATGCGTGATTTAAGATTCAGCTACTACCACACATTAGGCCCTGAAATATGACCCCGCTCGACTTACTGACCCCTCTCGTCCTCTGTCCAGGAGTTGCAACTAGTTTCTGGTGTTTGTAGGTTATGTGTTGGCGGCCGTGCGTAGCGTTGACCCTAGGGGTGGGCTATGATGCGGTAGATACACCGTGGCACGGTGTACCGAGTCGCCCGTTTGGTGTCTCGGGAACCCTGCACACATCGTTTGGGGCCGTTGAGGATACCCCGGCCGGATTTCCTTGCGGATGGAACCTGAATAGGCGATAAACCTGGACTAGAGACTTGTGCGGTTAGTCAGGTCATGGTGTACACCCACGTCGGTTTTCGTTTGAAGTCTGCCGAGCACATGTCGTGTACAGACGCTAAGTGGTGGAAACATGTGTGATGAAGTACACCCCTGCAGGGTATAAAACTATTCGAATAGCCGCGTCCGCGGTAAAGGACTACTTGGTTGCCTATACAGTTCATAGACAAGTTAATGGATACTACTAAAAGACTCAAGATAAGTGTGAGTACCGAGGATGGCCCTCTTGTAGGATGACGAGGGAGGATCCCCGATGGAGTATTGTGTTGGTGGTTAGTGGACTCGTGTGCGAAAACTATTTTACTAGTGGAGTCTCGTAGGATAGCTTAGCCAAGAGTCAAAGCTGGCTTGCTGCAATAACTCCACCACCTTCTTGAGAATGAGCATGTATAGTAGGTTCTGATGTAAGACTTGTTGAGTACCTTTGTACTCATGTTTGCTTAATTACTGTTTTCAGACGACAACACCGCCCCCTCCGATGGGTTTTATGTAGACCTTGATGTCGAGGAGTGACTAGCCACCCAGGTGGTGATCCTGGCCATGGAGGGCCCTATGTAGATAGACAGGCTTCGAGAGGCCTTCTTTCTTTCTAGTGTCTGTACTCAGACTATTTGCTTCCGCTTGTGCTTGTATGCTTGTATGACTTGAGTGTCGGGTCATGTGACCCCTACCTTTATGAACATGTTATGTATGGCTCTCTGGAGCCTTTAAATAAGGTACTTGAGTTGTAGAGTTTTGTTGTGATGCCATGTTGTATTTGCACATATCGAGCATATTGTGTGTATGATTGAAATGCTTGGTATGTGTGGGATCCGACAATCTAGTTGTTTATCCTTGGCAGCCTTTCTTATGGGGAAATGTAGTCTAGTGTTCCTCGATCCATAGTAGTCCACTACAGCCCGGTTCACCGGAGTCCTGCTAGCCCAGCACTACTGCTCAGGAAAGTTGACTGGCCGGCATGTGTTTCACTTTGTTCCTATGACTGTCCCTTCGGGGAAATGTCACGCGGTGACATCCAGAGTCCTGCCTAGCCTGCTACAGCCCGGGTTCCCCGGAGTCCTGTTAGCCCAGTGCTACAGCCCGGATTCACTCACTGATGACCGACATGCTCGATATGATTCATGTATGCCTGTCTCCATAGGTCTGTGCCGCTTTGGGTTCACGACAAGCCATGTCGGCCCGGGTTCTCTGTCATATGGATGCTAGCGACACTATCATATACGTGAGGCAAAAGGCGCAAACGGTCCCGGGCCATGGTAAGGCGACACCTGTGGGGATACCGTGCGTGAGGCCGCAATGTGATATGAGGTGTTACCAGCTAGATCTAGGTGACTTGGAATCGGGGTCCTGACAATGATTTCCAAAGGTTTCTTGGTTATGTGTTGAAGGATGAATACAACTGGATGTAGGATTTGTGTAGTTTTGGGTGAGATATTATGCTTTCCCTGTATCCCCCACACCTGATTGCATAACCGGAAAGTTTCGGGAGTTTATAAGTGGGAATTCAAGTAGCTCTTAGGATATCTTTCCGACAGATGTATGATATGAAATTGGGGTTCGACGTCTAGTGGTCCGCCTATCCATGGTTGGTTTTACAGTGGTCTCGTTGTGTCTTAAAGAGTCCTTGAGTATGCTGACTCGGGGATGCTTCGTATGTCATGTGCACTGCCTTGTACATGATGGTGCCGTACGATCGAGCCCGTGTAGGCCCCACCATGAAAACTTCGGACGAAATCTCTATCATATGTTTGTTCCGGCTTATTCTGCAAGCCAATCCTTTGTTTTCTTTTATTTGTGGTATTCGAGTTGCTTCGAAGTCAAGTGTTGATTCCATACCTTTCCTAAGCGGTGTTCTCATGTTCCTATGTGAATACTAATCCTTCTCGGTCATCGAGTTTGTCATTTCAATTTCTTTTCAACCGGCGTGTTTCTCTTCAAGTGGATCCGATCATTTCAACATCCGCAAGATCAATTCTAGGTTTCTCAACGGTGTTTGTTTCATCCGTCCGAAGTTGTCTTTGTTTTTCCCACCCTCCCACCCCTTGTTTTTTTCAAGGACTCAGATATCTTCAAGCTCTACAAGTTTATCATTCTTCGTTTGTTTTCTTCTCTGGTGGATTCAAATCAAGTTTTTGGTGTTGATCAGATTCCTTTTATTGTTGCAAATGTTTTCTCATGCTAGTGCACCTCTTAATCATTCACCTCCCATTGTACATTTGTTCCGGAGTGCCGAAGATAGCTTAGAAGATTCGTGTTTCCACTCTGCATTCGTTCAAGATCTTTCAAGGATGTTATCTCATTCAAGTCTTTTAATTCAACAGGTGCAATCTCTCTCCTTAAATCATTTCAACGGTGTTTCTTTTGAGTGGTCCCTAACCCACAGGTCTTTTCCCAAGATCTTACCTGACTCCTCTAATCTTCCCGGAGTTACTCTCAAATTCTTTTCCAAGTTTGACGTAAGAATGAGTTATCGTCAGTCAAATGACTTCTCCAAGATCTTTCAAATTCTTTTCATTGTTGGCTCAACCTTTCCATTCTTCAACCCGGAGTATCGCAACAATTCATGGTGGTGTTTCTCATCGTCATTCTCAGATTTTGAAGACCGAAGAAGAGTTTACCTCCATATCTTGCTCCATTATCTTCAAGATTAGTGATGCTAGCCTGTTGCCTTCCTCTCATAATTGTTTTCGATTGTGAGAATTCTTTTCACCTATACGGAGCAATTCAAGAGTCTTTTCAGTTTTGTTTCTTCAGAAGCCATCATCTTAGAATTATTCACTCCAGCTTTTAGCTCTCGTACTCCAAATCTTACCGGTGCATCACTCAAATATTCTCTAATAAGTTTGAGATCTATTCGTCCTCATGTATCAGATCCCCTCAAGTATCGTCATTCATTTTCCAATTCTTTCTGGTGATTTGTGTCCTTGCCACTTTCATTTTTCAATTCTTACGGTGGTTCTTCCAAGATTCTTCTTCCTTTGTTTATCATATCAATGTATTCGTTGTTTTCAATCCTACCGGTGGATCATTGAAGACCGTCTTGAGTTTGCTCCATATCTATCTTAATCCTTTCTACGAGAATAAGAAGTAGGGCAAATCCATTGCTTGTCATCAATCTAAATTGGTGAAGGATAAGCATAATGTAATCCTTATTCTTGTTTCATCCAAGCGATTAATTCCTTATTCCGAAGGTTCATCATATCACATTCTCGGTTCGAGATGCTTTATCTTTTCTTCTGGAGTTCAAAATTTTCCACTTTATCTCGTCGCAAAGCTTCATCCAATCATTGCAAGGATTCACCTTGTGTTTTTCAACTTCTCTTTCCTTTTGTTTGATCATCCTTTTGTTACCGTAGTTCTTCATGGAGACTCTACATGATGGTTCTTAAAGAATTTAATTACTTCTCGAAGTGTTTATCAAGATTCTTTTCAGAGGAGCTCATGCATTCTTCATCTTGCAATCTGGAGTGCAATTCGTTCACACATATCTTTTGAGGTGGTCTTATGTCATTCTTGATAATTTCCCTTCGTGCTCCGTGATTCACAAGTTGTCAAGAATGAGATATTTTAAATCCATCAATCTCGTCATTGGAGTTATCTTGGATTATATTTCACCTAAAACCTTCCCTAAGGATTGTTGATAATTATGGTGCTCATATATGACCCAAGTTCTTTATCTACCCTCTCGGTGAAATAAGTTTCTCGTCTTCTTGTTCATATCAATCCAATATATTGTTTTTTCGTTAGTGGCAGAATTTCACCTCATAGTATTGAGATGTTCTCCATAAGCCCACAACAATCTTACTCTTTTCGTTGTTGTTTTTTCCAACAACTCCGTTCGACCCTTCTCCTAAGGATGCCTTTTCAAGCTCTTTTGTGGCAGAAGTTGACATTTTCTTCTCCATTCCTTTATTTCAATTATCTATATTCTATTCTTTCGTTCCGGAGGCATTGCGTTGTTGCTCTCTCCTCTCATCATCTCGAATGTTGAGGATCGTGTTTCTTTTCGTTCTTATCCATTTAACCGGAATGTTGTGCCCTCTACTCAAGTTCTTTTCATCTTATAAAGTTTCTTATCACTTTTCAATCGGAGTGCTGCCAAATCTGTTCTTTCTTGTTCCTCTTTCCTAACGGAGTGTTTTCAATTTCGTTCATCTCCGTTGCATTATTCCTTTCAAGTTGTTCAACTTTTCAAGGTTTCTTGGTTTCACTCGTTTGTCAAAGAAGCAACTTAGTTTCACCTCACTTCTTCCTCTTCCGTTTCCCTCCGGTGCTATCCCTAGGATCTCGGGTCGAGATCCTCTCATAGTGGTGGAGTGTTGTGACGCCCCGAGACCGATGCGCCAGGTGTCTTCCAGTTATTCGCTATCGTTGCCATGTCATTTTCTTGTGTGTTGCATCTTATCATGTCATCATGTGAATTGCATCATCATGTTTTCAAACTTGCATCCGTCCCGGTCTCCTCATTCTCTCCGTTGTCCGTTCTGAGCCCAAACACACTTGCATGGCCACACGGCACGTCCGGAATATTATTTTATAAGTGGCCGGAAAATGTTCTCGGAATGGGTTGAAAGTTGGCATGCGGTGTTGTTATGTTGTAGGTAGGCCGCCTGCCAAGTTTCATCGCATTCAGAGTTTGTTTGATGCCCCAACGGATAACTATAGCGACATTATAGTCGGTCAAAACATCGGACGTTTTGGGTCTCCGGAAACAGTTGCCGGGCTGCACTCCTCTCCTCTCATCTCAGCCCACTACCACTCAACGCCAGGCCCTACCTAACCTCTCTCGTCAGCCCACGACCCTCCTCGCGCGCGCGCCCGAAAGCTGTCCCGGACACGACCCGGGCAGTCGTCATCGTTGGATCCGGATCATCCCCTAACGTCTACAAAACATCTCCGTTTTGTTAATTGGGCTCCCTACCTATTTTTCTCGGACCGAGCATATTTTTGTGAGTCCAAGAAAATTACCCGCATGTTCAAATTCGTTCCCTAAATCCCTCTTCTTTTTCTTCTCTCTATTTTTTTCTTTTCTTTCTTGTCTCCCTCTTTCTTCTAAGGAGTGTAAGAGTGAGAGAGCACCAGGCCCAGCAGGGGTCGGCAACCCAGCCAGGCCGACCGGCCTCCAAGGCCCACTCCCCTGCTCTAACCTAGGCGTAGCCGAGCCCTTTTCCCTCAATCCCCTCCTCCCTGTCTCCCTGCTCACGCCGCCAGGAGAGGATGCCCTCTGCTCGATCCCATCTCCCTCTCCTCGACAGACCCCCGCCTCGCTCTCGCCACCACCGCACCCGACCCCATGGCGCGCCTCCCTCTGTAGTGCCGGGCCGCGACCGCGCCTCTCCCTGCACCTCGTCCCCGTTGCCCGAGTGCTCGAGGAGAGGAGCTCCTCGAGGACCTGCGCCTGCAGCCCAGCCACCGGACCAGCAGGAGGCCACCGCCGCAATGAACGCCCGCCAGACCTCCACCAGCGGCCTCTCCTTCGCCTCGCTGCTCCTCTGCCTCAACTCCTGCCGGATCGACAAATAACAAGTCCATGGAGCCGCCTCCCCATGCTCCTTCACCTTGCCTCGTCGTTCGAGGACCGGCGCCGCCGCCGGCGACCACGAGTCAGGAGACCGCCATGGATGCCCGCGGCCCCGCCTTCCTGTGTCTTCACCTCGCCGTTCTCCGCCAGCCTCCTCCCCGTGCTGATGAACTCTTGCCCGAGCCGCTCTCTCCGGCCAACTCTGCTGCTGACGCCGTCCGGACCTGCTAGCATCCGCCTCCTGGCAGCCGTTTTCATGGGTTCGGGGAGCCCCAAGTCATGTTCGTGGCCTCGTTAGCTGTTGATGCTACGCTGTTGACTTTCTCCATCCTCTCCCTGGGCTCGTCAAAACCTGTACCCGGAGCCCAAGTCAGAAGACTCTGTGGATGTGCTTCTCACTTGTGCCATTTTGGATCATCAAGAACGTTTCGGGATTCATGAAGTACCATTACGCCGGGAGACCACGGATCCGTGAAGTTCCACTACCGTCGCCGTGTATCCGACAAGTTCGCGAGTACGACTACTTCCCACAACGACCTTGTACCACTACCGTTGCAAGAACCGAGACTGGCAAGTCCGAAGACCCAAGTACCATGACGCCAAGTACCCCTTCGTATCGCCAAGGTGGATCTCGACCATTGACGAGGTTTCGATAAGACCATCGATGTGTACGGCTACAATGTGAACGTGTACCCGACGACCCCGGAGTCCTATGTTGCGCCAAGTACCCGCTCGTTGACCCGAACATCTACAGGAAATGTGTCCCACTACCGCCGCCCGAACGTCTACGAAACATGTACCACGACCATCGCTGAAGACCCGGTGGGCGTCAAGTTCTGTGTCGTGACCCCGAAACATCTACGTACATGAACCACTACTTCCCTCGACGACCCGTGAATGACTACTTCCTCTACGAACCGATCCGCTTATAAATGCACGCTTCGAAGGTATAAACCCGAGAAGCCCATCCGAGAACGATTGCATGCATGTTGAATGAGATGAATCCCGCGTTTGCACCGTGTCTGAAATTGTCGCTTGCATGGTCCTCCTCGTTGCCATGCCGTCCAACCGTGGGAACTCGGTAACCGGGATCACCCCACCTTCTATCGCATGTCACGCTCCCGTCACTTTTCCTTTCGCACCGGTATCTCCGTGAGCTACCGGAACCGGAATGTTGCCGTGGCACCATTTTCCGTTGTCGTTGCCGTGGCACCCCTTTCATTTCCTCCACGATGACAAATGCTTCATATAATGCTCATGTCAACATTTTCTTTAAAACTTGCATAAAACTTGCACATGTCATTCGCATCATGATAATAACATTTAAATGTTTAAATTTTTTGTTGCACCAAATTGATAATTGCATATGGGGATTTATCGGATTTGTTGTTTGTTATATCCGGCCCCATTTAAATTGTTTATATAGTATAGTTTTGTTATGCTTCACCTCTTGCCATGTTAACCAACATTTAATATTGTTGAGTACCTAACCGGGAGTGAACTAAATAATTGATGTGGTGTTCCGTCAATATGATACTCGTTGCATATTGGGCTCCACTTAACTGGTAGTTTTGTTTGTGCACTTTGCCATGCCATGCATATTTAAACCGGACATGCATCATACTTGGTTGTGCATCATGCCATGTTTATGTGATGGTTGTTTACTATGTTGTTTGCTTCTTTCCGGTGTTGCTTCTTCGGGTTAGTTCCGATAACGTCGCGTTTGTGAGGATCCGTTTGTCTAAGTCCGTTTGTCTTCTTCATGGACTCGTTCTTCTTCCTTGCGGGATCTCAGGCAAGATGACCATACCCTCAAAATCACTTCTATCTTTGCTTGCTAGTTGCTCGCTCTTTTGCTATGCCTACGCTGCGATACCTACCACATGCTTTATCATGCCTCCCATAATGCCATGTCAAGACTCTAACCCACCTTGTCCTAGCAAACCGTTGTTTGGCTATGTTACCGCTTTGCTCAGCCCCTCTTATAGCGTTGCTAGTTGCAGGTGAAGATTGGAGATCGTTCCATGTTGTTTGGCTAAGTTGGGACACCCCTGCAGGGTTTTGACCTTTCGAAAGCCGTGCCCACGGTTATGGGCAGATGGGAATTTGTTAATGTCCGGTTATAGAAAACCTGAAGACTTATCTTAATTAAAATGCATCAACCGCGTGTGTTGCCGTGATGGTCTCTTTCCAGCGGAGTCCGGGAAGTGAACACGGTGTTGGAGTTATGATTGACGTAGGTTGTTCTAGGATCACTTCTGATCATAGATTTCTCGAACGTGCTTTTCCTTCTCTTCTCGCTCTCATTTGCGTATGTTAGTCACCATATATGCTAGTCGCTTGCTGCAGCTCCACCTCATACCATTACCTTACCTATAAGCTAAAATAGTCTTGATCGCGAGGGTGTGAGATTGCTGAGTCCCCGTGACTCTCAGATTCCTTCAAAAACCAGCTTGCAGGTGCTGATGATACCGTGCAGGTGACGCAACCGAGCTCAAGGAGGAGCTCGATGGAGTTCGTGTTCGTTTTGTTGTTCCGTTTCCAGTTGATCAGTAGTGGAGCCCAGTTGGGACGATCGGGTATCTGTGTAGCATTTGGGGTAGTCATCTTTTATTTTGGTTCCGTAGTCGGACCTTGATTGTACCTGGTTGATGTAATGCTTTATTCATGTATTGTGTGAAGTGGCGATTGTAAGCCAACTATGTATCTTTTTCCCTTATATATTACATGGGTCGTGTGAAGATTACCTCACTTGCGACATTGCTTACAATGCGGTTATGCCTCTAAGTCGTGCTTCGACATGTGGGAGATATAGCCGCATCGTGGGTGTTACAGTAGTTGAACGGATCCGCACAAACACGACGTTACCAGAACCAACCCGAAGAAGCAACACCGGAAAGAAGCAAACAACATATTAAACAACCAATACATGAACATGGCATGATGCACAATCAAGTATGATGCATGTCCGGTTAATGAAGCATGGCATGGCAAAGGTGCACAAACAATCCTACAAATTAAGTGGGGCTCATTATGCAACAGAGTTGCATATTGAAGAAAACACCACATGACTTATTTAGTTCTCTCTTGTTTATGTACCCAACAAGATTAAATGTTTTTAGCATGGCAAGAGGATGAAGCAAATGAAAACTACCTAACTAGGCAAGTTTAAATGAGGCCGGAAGCAACGAACAACAAATTCCGGTAAATCCCCATATGCATATTTTAGATTTGGTGCTGTTCTGCCCTAAACACAATTTTAGAGTTATTAAACATGCAAAGTAAAGCCACCATGTTAAACTAGGCATTTTTCTACCCCATTTACATATAAAGTTTATTAAATTCCGAGTTACGGTTATTTAGTTATGAAATAAAACATTTCAACATGGCATAGGAGCAAATTTAACCAAACAGCATTTTAAACATTTCAAACATGGATGAAAGTTGCATATTATTAAACTAGACAAAATTCTAAGCAACTTTCATATATAATTTATTTAGATCCGATGCACGGTTGTGAAGTTATTAAATGAATGAAGAACAGGGGCTAAACTGCAAAACTGGCAGAACCCTGGAAAATTAGGAAAATCGCTGGACGAAAAAAAACACGATACGGGCCGGATCTGGTTGGCCCATCAGTAACAGGCGCTGGGGGAAGGCATCTCACCCCGTGGGCCTGGCCCATTTGATGGAGGGAGGCCGAGCCTTGGTGGTGCAAGAAGAGGCCCAATGGCGACGTGGTTCTCCTCCACGCTGGCCGAGGAACACGTCAACGCGCATCGAAGCAGGGGAAGCAGCGCGCGACTCCGACGAGGGAGATGGCCGATGTTCTCAGGCGGATCCGACCGGGATGTCAAGGACGAAGGCGAAGAGGAGGCAGGAGCACTAGCAGGGGGTCGCGAGGCAGACCATGAGCAGCGGCGCAGAGACTTGGCAGCGGGCTCGGCATAGCGGGACGGCACCAGGCAACGAAGGACGAGGAGGAGGGCGCGAGGCAGATGCAGAGGAGGCTGGCTCCGAGGCGGACGGGCGCGGGTCAACAGGGCGCGGAGGAGGTCCCTGGCGGCGGGGCTTGGAGAGCTCGGTGTCGAGGAAGGAGCTCCACTCCGGCGAACTCCCATGGCGGCGGTGGTTCCTGTAGGGCGGCATCACGGGTGAGGAGCAGAGAGAGGGATAAACGGAGGGAGAAGAAAAGAGAAGGGGCGCGGTGGTACTGGCCTGCTGGATCAAAGAGGGAGGAGGAGGCTCTCGATCGAGGCGGCGGGGTTCTGTGGTGGCTTCGAACCGAAGAGCTCGGGCTCGAGCTCTGGTTGGTGGGAGGAGGAATGGGAGGATCCCGATGTGGGAGATAGTGTGGCGGCGGCAGGGACAAATGCCTAGAAGTTAGGGTTTGGTCTAGATTTAGACTAGAGAGTAAATATATATAAATAAAGAGGGAGACATTTAGGGGCTAATCCGTTCCTCCAAATAAATCGAGCGGTCGAGGAAAATAGACTAGGAAGTCCAATTAACAAAATGGAGACGTTTTGTAGATGTTTGGGGATGATCCGGACACAACGGTAACGACTGTCCGGGTCGGGTCCGGTACAACTTTCAGACGCGTGCGTGAGGAGGTCCGCGGACTGACGAGAGAGCCTTGGTTAGGCCTGTCGGTAGGTAGTGGACTATGCAGAAGGTCTCAGGCTGAGAGAAGAGACGAGAGGCCCGACGACTGTTTCCGGAGACCAAAAATGTCCGACGTTTGACCGACTATATTGTCGCTATAGTTAATCGCTGGGGCGTCAAACAAACTCCGAATGCGATGAAACTTGACAGGCGGTCTATCTACACTATAATAAGACCACATGCAAACTTTCATCCCATTCCGAGAACATTTTCCGGCCACTTATATAATACTATTTCGGACATGCCGCGGACGCGTGCAAGTGTGTCTGGGCTGAGAACGGACAACGGATGAAACTGGGAGACCCGGACTAATGCAAGTTTTGAAAACATGATGATGCAATGCACATGATGACATGGCAAGATGCAACACGCAAGCAAATGACATGGCAACAACAGCGAATAATAGGAAGACACCTGGCACATCGGTCTCGGGGCGTTACAACACTCCACCACTACGAGAGGATCTCGTCTCGAGATCTAGAATGGCACGGGAGGGAAAAACGGAAGAGAAAGAGAAGAGGTAAAACTAAGTTGCTTCTTTGACAAACGAGTGAAACCAAAGAACCTTGAAAGGTTGAACAAATTGAAAATAAGAATACAACGGAGATGAACGAAGTTGAAAACACTCCGTTAGAAAAGAGGAACAAGGAACATTACGAGAACCTTATGGGTTGAAAGACATAAGGAAAGGTTACAATGGACAAGAGGTAGATGCAAGCACCTCGGTTGACACGAGATGTACAAGGAATGACAAATATCAATTACGGCAACACTCCGATTGGAAATGGAAGGTAAAGAATATGAGCTTTGCAATATGAAAGCACTTGGATGAGACTCCGGTTAGAAGAGGAATGATAGACACAACACTCCAGTTAAAACAAGATAGAGAAGGAATAAGACTGATATAATTTGGACAACACTTTGACTGTAAATAGAAGGAATTGAACAAGATCTTGACAAACAATATGATGGGTTGAAGAGAGCAACCTCACAATGCCTCCGGAACAAAAGATAGAACGGACTGAAAGTAACAAAGAGGAAAACAACATCTTCTACGTCAAATGAGCTTGAAAAAACCTCTTTAGGAGAAGGGTCGAACGGAATTGTTGGAAAACCAACAACGAAAAGGATAAGCTTGATATGTACTTATAGAAGACATCTCAAAATTATGAGGTGACAACTTGCCACTCACGGAAAAGATTTGATTGGATTGATATTACAAGGAGACGAGAAACTATTTCCCCGGGAGGATAAATGAAGAACTTGGGTCCTTTATGAGCACCATAATTGCAACAATCCTTAGGTAAGGCTTTAGGTGAAATATAACCTAAGATAACTCCAATGACGAGATTGATGGATTTAAAATATCTCATTCTTGATAACTTGTGAAGCATGAAACACGAAGGAAAATTATCAAAAATGACATAACACCAGCTCCAAAAGATAAGATAGAATGAATAGCACTTCGGAATGCAAGATGAAGAATACTTGAGCTCCTTAGAGAAGAATCTCGATGAAAACTTCGAAAATGAATTAGATGCTTGATGGGCCATCATGTAGAGCCTCCATGAAGAATTCTGGTAACAAAAGGATAACGAAAAGAAAGAGAAGTTGAAAACACGAGGTGAAACCTTGTAATGATTTAGATAGATCTCCGTGATAATATAATTGCGAGAGCTTGGAACTCTTGGAAAAGAAAAGATAAAGCCTCTCAAACTGAGAATGTGATATGATGAACCTCCGGAATAAGGAATTGAATTAACTTGATGAAGCAAGAATAAGAACTAGATTATGCGTATCCTTCACCAATTTAAATTGATGACAAGCAACAGATTTGGCATACTACTTATTCTCGTAGAAAGGGTTAAGATAGATATAGCGTCAACTTGAGAAAAGTCTTCAACGAACCACCGGAAGGATTTGGAAACAACGAATGAATTGATATGATAACAACGGAAGAGAATTCTGGAAGAACCACCGTAAGAATTGAAAATGAACGAAGGAAAGATAAGGAAACACCGGGTAAAATTTTCAAATGAACTAAGATGCTTGAGAGAATTTAGATACAAGTGAAACGAATAGATCACAGACTGATTAGAGATCACTTGAACGATGCACCGGTAAGATTTAGATAACGAGAGCTGAAAGTTGAGAATGAATAATCCCGAAATGATGGCCTTCAGAGAATCGAACTGAAAAGACTCTGAATTACTACGGATGGGTGAAAAGAATATCTCACAATCGAAAACAATTATGAGAGGATGACACGAAGCTAGGGCCATGGATCCTTGAGAGAACGGATAAGATATGGAGGAAAACTCTTCTTTTGTCTTCGAAATCTGAGAATGACGACGAGAAACACCACCAAGAATTGTTGAGGCACTCCGGAATGAAGAATGGAAAGGATGAGCCAACGATGAAAAGAATTTGAAGGATCTTGGAGAATGCATTTGACTGATGATAACTCATTCTTACGTCAAACTTTGAAAAGAAATTTGAGGATAGTTCCGGGAAAATTAGAAGAGTCAGGTAAGATCCTGGGAAAAGACCTGTGGGTTTGGGCCCACTTAAAGAAACACCATTGAAATGATTTAAAAGTGAGGTTGCACTGGTTGAATTAAATGACTTGAATGAGATAACATCCTCGAAAGAGCTTGAACGAATGTAGAGTGGAAACACGAATCTTCGAGTTATCTTGAGCACTCCGGAACAATTGAATAGTGAGAAATGAATGAATATGAGGTGCAACGGTATGAAAAACATTGAAACGAGTTAAAGGATATGATCAACACCAAAAGCTTGAATTGGATCCACCGTAGAAGGAAAAGAACGAAGAATGATGAGCTTGAAGCTCCATTAGAATCTTCATGAAAATCACCGGATAAGAACATTGACGGAAAGAATTGAGATGCTTCCATCGATAAAATGGATACTTGAATAAGAAATATGAGTCTTTGAAGAAAAAGGGTGGGTGGGCGGGAAAAAACAAAGGCAACTTGGGACGGAAGAAGCAAACACCGTTGAGAAGACTTGAGTTGATCTTGCGGATGTTGAAAATGATCGGATCCACTTGAAGAGAAATACGCTGGTTGAAAAAGGATTGACATAACAATCTCGATGATCAAGAAGGATTAGTATTCACATAGGAATATGAGAACACCATTTAGGAAAGGTATGGAATCAACATTTGACTTCGAAGCAACTCGAATACCACAACTCAAAACAAAACCAAGGATTGGCTTACAGAATAAGCCGGAACAAACATATGATAGAGAAGTCGTCTGAAGTTTTCGTGGTGGGGCCTACATGGGCTCGATCGTACAACACCATCATGTACAAGGCAGTGCACATGACATACGAAGCGTCCCCGAGTCGGCATAGCCAAGGACTCCTTAAGACACAACGAGACCACTGTAAAACCAACCGTGGATAGGTGAACCACTAGACGTCGAACCCCAATTTCATATCATACATCTGTCGTGAAGATATCCTAAGAGCTACTTGAATTCCCACCTATAAACTTCCGAAACTTTCCGGTTATGCAATCAGGTGTTGGGGATACAGGGGAAGCATAATATCTCATCCAAAACTAAAAAAATCCTACATCTAGCTGTATCCATCCTTCAACACATAACCAAGAAACCTTCGGAAATCGTTTACCTCAACCTTCGAAAAGCATCCGTTATACAAGTTATGGCAATACTCCCGAACTCCCGCCCCAATACTGGGTGGCGTCAAGGTTATCTCACCAACAACTGCATAAAAGGGATTTCCGATGTCGGCGAAACTCAGGTATTCCAGAATCTCAACGATAAAATTGTGACGATAACACCTCGGAGCTCAACTCCCCGAGACACTGCCACAACCCCTAAATGTCAGGAGACAGCAAGAACAATGTTCTCGTCACAAAACCATCGGAACGATTCCAAGATACCCGCGTGATCCTAAATTTTTTTAGTGAAATTTGAGAAGAGAAGAGTCAAAACTCTACGTCAGGATACCTCACCAGAGCGACGAAGGGACCGAGGAGTAAAAAGAATCCTACTCTCCGATATATATAATCCTGAATGACTTAAAACATTTTGTATAGACTCAACAACGCCAACGATGCGATCAAGCAGGGGGCTCCTAAGGTCGGGGAACGCTCCGATTACCAACTTGTCATGCCCTCGATGCGGCTATATCTCCTACGTGTCGAAGCATGACTTAGAGGCATAACCGCATTGAAAGCAATGTCGCAAGTGAGGTAATCTTCACACAGCCCAAGTAATACATAAGGGAAAAGATACATAGTTGGCTTACAATCGCCACTTCACACAATTACATGAATAAAGCATTACATCATCCAGATACACACAAGGTCCGACTACGGAACCAAAATAAAAGAAGACTACCCCAAAAGCTACACAGATCCCCGATCGACCCCAACTGGGCTCCACTACTGATCAACTAGAACGAAACAACACAAAGGACAAGATCTTCATCGAGCTCCTCCTTGAGCTTGGTTGCGTCACCTGCTCGGTATCATCGGCACCTGCAAGCTGGTTTTGAAAGTATCTGTGAGTCACGGGGACTCAGCAATCTTACACCCTCGTGATCAAGACTATTTAAGCTTATAGGAAGGGTAAAAGGTATGAGGTGGAGCTGCAGCAAGCAACTAGCATATATGGTGGCTAACATACGCATAAGAGAGCGAGAAGAGAAGGCAAAGCGCGGTCGAGAAACTATGATCAAGAAGTGATCCTAGAACAACCTACGTCAAACATAACTCCAACACCGTGTTCACTTCCCGGACTCCGCCGAGAAGAGACCATCACGGTAACACACGCGGTTGATGCATTTTAATTAAGTTAAGCTTTAGGTTTTCTACAACCGGAGATTAACAAATTCCCATCTGCCCATAACCGCGGGCACGGCTTTCGAAAGTTCAAATCCCTGCAGGGGTGTCCCAACTTAGCCCATCACAAGCTCTCACGGTCAACGAAGGATATTCCTTCTCCCAAGACAATCCGCTCAGACTCGGCATCCCGGTTACAAGACATCCTCGACAATGGTAAAATAAGTCCCGCAAAGCCACCCGAATGTGCCGACAAATCCTGATAGGAGCTGCACATATCTCGTTCTCAGGGCACACCAAATTGTCCAAGGTTCCGGTAGACCAGCCCAGAGTTCCCCCTAGTGGCCACCGGCAGCTGACAGGTTGGACCAACACTCAAGAGGAGCACTGGCCCGGGGGGGGTGTTAAAATAAAGGTGACCCTTGGGATGCGCGACTCCCAAGGGAAAATGCTAGGTGGAGAATGGTAAAACCAATGTTGGGCCTTGCTGGAGGAGTTTTATTCAAAGCGAACTGTCAAGGGGTTCCCATTATAACCCAACCGTGTAAGGAACACAAAATCCGGGAACATAACACCGATATGACGGAAACTAGGGCGGCAAGAGTGGAACAAAACACCAGGCATAAGGCCGAGCCTTCCACCCTTTACCAAGTATATAGATGCATTAATTAAATAAGAGATATTGTGATATCCCAACAAATATCCATGTTCCAACAAGGAACAAACTCCAATCTTCACCTGCAACTAACAACGCTATAAGAGGGGTTGAGCAAAGCGGTAACATAGCAAAACAACGGTTTGCTAGGACAAGGTAGGTTAGAGGCTTGGGTTAACAATATGGGAGGCATGATAAGCAAGTGGTAGGTATCGCAGCATAGGCATAGCAAAAGAGCGAGCATCTAGCAAGCAAAGATAGAAGTGATTTCGAGGGTATGGTCATCTTGCCTGAAATCCCGCAAGGAAGAAGAACGAGTCCATGAAGGAGATAAACAGACGTAGTTGAACGGATCCTCACAAACACGACGTTACCGGAACCAACCCGAAGAAGCAACATCGGAAAGAAGCAAACAACATAGTAAACAACCAACACATGAACATGGCATGATGCACAATCAAGTATGATGCATGTCCGGTTTAATGAAGCATGGCATGGCAAAGGTGCACAAACAATCCTACAAATTAAGTGGAGCTCATTATGCAACGGAGTTGCATATTGAAGAAAACACCACATGACTTATTTAGTTCTCTCTCGTTTATGTACCCAACAAGATGAAATGTTGTTAGTATGGCAAGAGGATGAAGCAAATGAAAACTACCTAACTAGGCAAGTTTAAATGAGGCCTAAAGCAATGAACAACCAATTCCGGTAAATCCCCATATGCATATTTTAGATTTGGTGCTGTTCTGCCCTAAACACAATTTTATAGTTATTAAACATGCAAAGTAAAGCCACCATGTTAAACTAGGCATTTTTCTACTACATTTACATATAAAGTTTATTAAATTCCGAATTACAGTTATTTAGTTATGAAATAAAACATTTTAACATGGCATAGGAGCAAATTTAACCAAACAACATTTTAAACATTTCAAACATGGATGAAAGTTGCATATTATTAAACTAGACAAAATTCTAAGCAACTTTCATAGATAATTTATTTAGATCCGATGCATGGTTGTGAAGTTATTAAATGCATGAAGAATAGGGGCTAAACTGCAAAACTGGCAGAACCCTGGAAAATTAGGAAAATCGCTGGACGAAAAAAAACACGATACGGGCCGGATCTGGTTGGCCCATCAGTAACAGGCGCTGGGGGAAGGCATCTCACCCTGCGGGCCTGGCCCATTTGATGGAGGCAGGCCGAGCCTTGGCAGGGCAAGAAGAGGCGCATTGTCGATGTGGTTCTCCATGCTGGCAGAGGAACAGGTCAACGCGCATCGAAGCAGGGGAAGCAGCGCGCGACTCCGACGAGGGAGATGGCCGGTGTTCTCAGGCGGATCCCGCCGGGATGTCAAGGACGAAGGTGAAGAGGAGGCAGGAGCACTAGCAGGGGGTCGCGAGGCAGACCATGAGCGGTGGCGCAGAGACTTGGCAGCGGGCTCGGCACAGCGGGACGGCACCAGGCGACGAAGGACGAGGAGGAGGGCGCGAGGCAGATGCAGAGGAGGCTGGCTCCGAGGCGGACGGGCGCGGAGGAGGTCCCTGGCGGCGGGGCTTGGAGAGCTCGGTGTCGAGGAAGGAGCTCCACTCCGGTGAACTCCCATGGCGGCGGTGGTTCCTGTAGGGCGGCATCACTGGTGAGGAGCAGAGAGAGGGATAAACAGAGGGAGAAGAAAATAGAAGGGGCGCAGTGGTACTGGCCTGCTGGATCGAAGAGGGAGGAGGAGGCTCTCGATCGAGGCGGCGGGGTTCTCTGGTGGCTTCGAACCGCAGAGCTCGGGCTCGAGCGTTGGTTGGTGGGAGGAGGAATGGGAGGATCCCGATGTGGGAGATAGTGCGGCGGCGGCGGCAGGGACTAATGCCTAGAAGTTAGGGTTTGGTCTAGATTTAGACTAGAGAGCAAATATATATATAAAGAAAGAGGGAGACATTTAGAGGCTAATCCGTTCCTCCAAATAAATCGAGCGGTCGAGAAAAATAGACTAGGAAGTCCAATTAACAAAACGGAGACATTTTGTAGATATTTGGGGATGATCCAGACACAACGGTAACGACTGTCCGGGTCGGGTCCGGGACAACTTTCAGACGCGCGCGTGAGGAGGTCCGCGGACTCACGAGAGAGCCTAGGTTAGGCCTGGCGGTAGGTAGTGGACTGTGCAGAAGGTCTCAGGCTGAGAGAAGAGAAGAGAGGCCCGGCGACTGTTTCCGGAGACCGAAAACGTCCGACGTTTGACCAACTATATTGTCGCTATAGTTAATCGTTGGGGCATCAAACGAACTCCGAATGCGATGAAACATGACAGGCAGTCTATCTACACTATAATAAGACGACACGCCAACTTTCATCCCATTTCGAGAACATTTTCCGGTCACTTATAAAATACTATTTCGGACATGCCGCGGACGCGTGCAAGTGTGTCCGGGCTCAGAACGGACAACAGACGAAACTGGGAGACCCGGACTAATGCAAGTTTTGAAAACATGATGATGCAATGCACATGATGACATGGCAAGATGCAACATGCAAGCAAATGACATGGAAACAACAACGAATAACAGGAAGACACCTGGCACATCGGTCTCGGGGCGTTACATGCCCCCATTATAAAAGGGGGTCCCCTTCTTCCCCGTTGACTCACCTCTTCCCTCTCAAGCTCCATTTTCGCCCGATCTATCTCTCTAGCCAATCAAACTTGTTGATTTGCTCGGGAGTGGTTGAGAAGGCCCCGATCTACACTTCCACCAAGAGATTTCCGATTCCCCCACCTATCCCTAGCGGATCTTGTTACTCTTGGGTGTTTGAGCACCCTAGACGGTTGAGGTCACCACGGATCCATTGTCCATTGTGGTGAAGCTTCGTGGTATTGTTGGGAGCCTCCGATTAAGTTGTGGAGATTGCCCCAACCTTGTTTGTAAAGGTCCGGTCGCCACCTTCAAGGGCACCAATAGTGGAATCACGGCATCTCGCATTGTGTGAGGGCGTGAGGAGAATACGGTGGCCCTAGTGGCTTCTTGGGGAGCATTGTGCCTCCACACCGCTCTAATGGAGACGTACTTCCCCTCAAAAGGAAGGAACTTCGGTAACACATCCTCGTCTTCACCGGATCCACTCTTGGTTATTTCTTACCTTTACTTGTGCAAGCTCTTTAGTGTTACTTCTCTTGCTTGCTTGTTTGTTTGTTCTTATTGCATCATATAGGTTGCTCACCTAGTTGCACATCTAGACAACCTACTTTGATGCAAAGTTTAATTTGGTAAAGAAAAGTTAAAAATTGTTAGTTGCCTATTCACCCCCCTCTAGTCAACCATATCGATCCTTTCAATTGGTTTCAGAGCCTCGTCTCTTTATTAAGGACTTTACCGTCCGAAGAGTATGGTTGATACCGTAGACGGTGTGGAGGAACACTCCGGTGTGAATCCAATCTCGTCTATGGGCGATGGGGAAACCTCGGTCTCTCGTGAGGAGTTCAATGTGGCCTTGGAGACATTGAAAACCTCCATGACGACCGAGGTTGAAAGCATGTTTACTAAATTCCTTGAAGGGCTTAAACTATCCACCGCATCGTTGAAAGTGGGTAATCCCACCGACAAGGTGAAGAACGCTACCTCCGATAAGGGGGAAGCTAGTAGTGAAAAGGCTCCTTCTTCTAGTGGTAAGAATGGCACCGTCATCTTTGCTCATGTGGAACCACCACTTGTTTATGGTGGACCGGTTCCTTCCACTCATTTGAATCATGCCGGTCCTCCCCCTAAGATTGTGAAAAATGAGGACTTTGATTCTTGGGTTTACCGCTTTAAACGCCATTTAAATCATGTGAACACTAATCTTTGGAGAATCATTGAAGAAGGTTTCCATCCGCATGATCCAAGCAACTTCACTCCTTGAGAAGCCGCGGATAATCAATTCAATGAGAATGATCTCTTCATCATTCAAGATGCAATACCACCCGAAGATCTACCTCATCTTCGGCCCTTCGCCTTGGCCAAAGACGCATGGCTTTGTGTTGTCTCACTCTACCGGGGAAGCGCAAGCATTCAATGCTCCAACTATGAAGTGGTGCAAGATGAGGCCGATGAGTTTGCAATGAAAGAAGATGAAGAACCTCGTGAGCTTTATCGGAGAGTAACCAAACTCGCGGTCTCACTCCGAGATCACGGGAGCAAGGACACGGATGACAATTGGATCAAGCACACATTCCTCAAGGCAGTGATGCCCTACCACAAGGCCATGTCCTCCGTCATTCGTCAAAGGCCGGACTTCCACACTTAGACCTCAAGCAAAGTGTTGGATGAATTTGTGGCCATGAACATTTTGGACAAGACCACCGACAATGCGGTGCTTCTTTCTCAAAGGGCAAAGAAGCCCAACCTTGCATTGAAGGCCAAGGTCTGCGTTGAAGAAGAAGAACAGGAAGAAGAGGAGAGCAACCCCGAAGATACAAAGTATGCATATCATGAACACATGGCACTTTCTTCAAGGCAATTTTGGAGCAATAAAAACTCAAGGCCAAACTTTAACAAAAACAACTCAAGTGGTACGAAGAGCAAGCAATGTGTAAGGACTTGCTACAATTGTGGCAATGTGAGTCATTTTGTTGCGGAGTGCCCGTATGAGAAGAGGGAAGACAATGGTGGCAAGCTCATCCGAAAGGACAAGGCCAAGTCGTTCCCCAACAAGAGAAACTTCACCAAGAAGACTCCTCCCAAGGCATTGGTGGTACAAGAAGAGTACAATGAGGATGATGACGATGATGAAGATGGTGAGTCGGTTGCCATGGCATCAGTTGCCATTGCGATGACTCCACGAGTGTCTCTCTTCGACTCACCCAATGAGAGCATCACCGCCAAGTGCCTCATGGCTAAAGCCACCAACAAGGTAACCTCCAACATCAAAACTACCATCATTAATCATCCTTCTTCGACAGATAGCATTGATGAACATGAGGGAGCTAATGTGGAGGTGAATGAGTTTGAGGCCTTTATGGGCAAACTTAAGGGTAAATCCAAGAAGCACTTTGTTGCTCTCTTGGAACAACTTGGTGAAGCCAATGACATGATCGAGGCTCACGAAGATACCATCTCTAAGATGGAAGGGCATAGTCGTGACTATGCCGATGAGATCTCGGATCTTTCCAATAATCTTGAGGAAGAGCGTGGTCTTCGTTTGGCTCTTGAGGAGTCACACAACGTTGATCATGCTAAGTTAAATAAAGATTTTGATCATGTTCTCATAGTTTCTCATGTGCTAAACTCCGAGAAGGCCGAACTTGAGGTTGATCTTGCTAGACTCAAAGAGGAGTTTGATCTACTTGACAAGTCTCACAAAGTCTTGAAGGGTGCTCATGCTAGCCTCAAAGAGTCTCATGATCAACTTCAAGTAAAGCTAACCAAGGAAAGAGCCACTTTTCCTCATATGATGTTAAATGAGAATGTAAATGCTACTAACCCGTGTTGTGAGCATGTGCATCTTGTTGAGGAGAATGCTAAGCTAAAGGTGCAACTTGAGAAAGGTCTTGCGTCTTGCATACAAGGCAAGAAGAACCTCAACGACCTCTTGACCAACCAAAAGGGTGTTGTGGCCAAGGAAGGGATTGGGTACGTGCCCGAGTCCAAGAACAAGAAGAAGAACGACAAGGCCAAACGACCTCCTCCTCTCATGCAAACCTTTGTGAAGGAGGGAGAGAGTGCTTCCAAGGAGAAGAAGAACAATGCGAAGGGTGGCGGTGTCAAAAAGGGCAATGCCACCCCTTCCATCAAAGTCGACTACTTTAATCCTTCTTATGTGTTATGTCGTGCTAGTGATGGGCATGTCTATGCCAAATTTGTTGGTTCTCCTCATGAGTACATTGAATGGCCTATTTGGGTTCCAATGACCCTTGTTACTAACATTAAAGGACCCATTACAAAATGGGTACCTAAAACCAATAATTGATCTCTTGTAGGTGTTTGCTTCCGATGGGGGATCATGGTTGCTCGATAGCGGAGCTACAAATCATATGACCGGAAGCAAGAACTTGGTGGTGGATGTGCACAAGATTCCATCTATGCCCACCAATGTCGAGTGGGGTATGCCTCATCTTCTAAGGTATTGGGACTTGGCAAGGTAGTCATCTCTCATGATCTCACGATCGAGAAGGTCATGCTTGTTGAGTCCCTTGCATACAATTTACTTTCCGTTCGTCAACTTGCAATCATGGGCTTTGCCACTTTCTTTGATATTGATACCGTGGCCCTCTTGTGGAGCAAGACTCTTAAAGTAGCCTTTGTTGGGCATGTCGAGAATGGTCTATATGTGATTAACTTCTCAGAGCGACCCACTAAGACCGCGACATGCCTAATGGCTAAAGTTGATGTGGGATGGCTTTGGCATCGTCGTTTAGCCCATGTCAATATGAGATCTTTGCAAAGTCTTCTCAAGGGGGACCATGTCCGTGGACTAACGAATGTTAGTTTTGCTAAAGATCGTGCTTGCAGTGCTTGTATCGAAGGAAAGCTACATGAGAAGGCGCGCCCTCCCACGACTATCATTTACTCAAAGAGGCCTTTGGAGCTCCTTCACTTGGATCTCTTTGGGCCTCCATCCTTCGATAGTCTTGGGGGTAGGAAGTATTGCTTGGTGATTGTGGATGACTACTCAAGATACACTTGGGTGTATTTCTTCAAGAGGAAGAGCGAGACCCAACAAGCCGTCATTGACTTTACAAATGAAGCACAACGTCAACACAATGCAAAGATCTTGACAATAAGAAGTGACAACGGCACCGAGTTCAAGAACTACACCTTGGATGAGTTTCTTAGTGATGAGGGGATCAAGCATCAATATTCCGCACCTTACACCCCTCAACAAAACGGTCTTGCGGAGAGGAAGAACTGGACGTTGATGGATGCGGCAAGGACCATGATGGCGGAGTTCAAGTCTCCATACAACTTTTGGGCCGAAGCCATCAACACCGCGTGTCATACATCCAATCGGCTCTACCTCCGCAAGGGCTTGAACAAGACTCCATATGAGATTCTCACCGGTAAAAAGCCCAACCTCAAGTACTTTCGGGTGTTCGGGTGTAAGTGTTTCATTCTCAAGAAAGGTGTTCGGTTATCTAAATTTGAGGCTAGAGCTTATGAGGGCATATTTGTTGGTTATGCTACAAACTCTCATGCTTACTGTGTCCTCAATAAATCCACGGGACTTATTGAGGAGACGTGTAACATGGAGTTTGATGAGAATACCGGCTCCCAAGTGGAGCAAAGTGGCACTTGTGATGTAGGTGATGAAATTCCTCCTCAAGCCATAAGCAGAACGGGTGTTGGTTTTATCCTACCCATTGAGGAACCCCTTGTGGCCGAAGGAGAAGGACAATGCTCCACACAAGTGGAGCCATCACCAACCCAAGGCCCACATGCTTCCGAAGAACAATGTGAAGGCCCTCATCGTCAAGAACAAGACCAAGGGCAAGATCATGCTCAAGACAGTGTTGACACACCAAGTGATGCCCAAGGTCAAGTTCTCTCCTCCGAGCAAGTTCAAGAACAAGAACAAGCTCAAGACGACGCTCAAGATGATCAAGTGACCACTCCTCGTCTCACCCCCGAGGAGGAATTGGAGTGTCGTGCCGCCAAGGTTGCTTCCAAGCTCTCCACCAAGGATCATTTGACGAATGTGCTTGGAAGATTAAGAAAGGGGGTAAGCACTCGTAGACAATTAGCAAACTATTGTGAACATCACGTGTTTGTCTCCTGTGTCGAACCCCACAAGGTCTATGAGGCGCTCGAAGATCCAGATTGTCTCAATGCCATGCATGAAGAACTCAACAACTTCGAGCGCAACAAAGTGTGGAGATTGGTGCCAAGACCGACCGGGAACCACAATGTCATTGGAACCAAGTGGATATTTAAGAACAAGCAAGATGCGCATGGGATTATCATTCGCAACAAGGCTCGTTTGGTAGCACAAGGCTACTCCCAAGTCGAGGGTATCGACTACGGTGAAACCTTTGCTCCCGTTGATCGTCTTGAATCCATTCGCATGTTGATTGCATATGCTTCTCATCATAACTTTAAGTTACAACAAATGGATGTGAAGAGTGCTTTTCTTAATGGTCCTATTAATGAATTGGTTTATGTCAAGCAACCCCCCGGGTTCGAGGATCCCTACTTTCCTGATCATTTGTATCAACTCGATAAGGCACTCTATGGCCTTAAACAAGCCCCACGTGCGTGGTATGACCACCTTACCAAGTTGTTACAAGACCGTGGTTTTGAAGTTGGGCTAATCGACCCCACTCTTTTTACTAAGAAGGTCAAAGGGGAGTTGTTTGCGTGCCAATTATATGTTGATGATATTATCGTTGGTTCCCCTAACAAAGCATTCAATGAGGAATTTGCCGCTCTCATGACCTCAAAGTTCGAGATGTCTTCCATGGGAGAGTTAAAGTTCTTTCTAGGGTTCGAAGTGAAGCAAAGAAGAGAAGGAACCTTCATCAACCAAGCCAAATACACTCAAGACACGCTCAAGAGATTCAAGCTAAGTGATATCAAGCCGGCTTCCACTCCAATGCACCAAGTGCCAACTTGACATTGATCCCAATGGTAAAGCGGTGGATCAAAAGATATATCGCTCCATGATTTGATCCTTGCTTTACCTTTGTGCATCTAGACCGGATATCATGTTGAGTGTGGGAATTTGTGCACGGTTTGAAGCCGCACCTAAGGAAAGTCACTATGTGGTGGTCAAACTAATCTTTTGATATTTGGCTCATACCCCAAACTTTGGCTTATGGTACCCAAGAGGAGCAAACCTCAAGCTTGTAGGGTGTTCGGATTCCGATTGGGCGGGAGACAAAGTGGATATGAAGTCCACTTCCGGAGGGTGCCAATTCCTTGGTTGCTCTTTGGTAAGTTGGTCTTCCAAAAAGCAAAGTTGTGTGTCTCTCTCGTCCACCGAAGCGAAGTATGTAGCGGCCGGTAGTTGTTGTGCACAACTCCTATGGATGAGGCAAACTTTAAAGGATTACGGTGTCATTTGTGACAAAGTGCCTCTTTGGTGTGATAATGAAAGTGCCATCAAGATCTCTCTCAACCCGGTGCAACACTTCAAGACGAAGCATATTGAGATTCGATATCACTTCATCCGAGATCACATTAGGCGAGGAGAGATCGAGGTCAACTATGTCAACACTCATGATAACCTTGCAGATATTTTCATGAAGCCCTTGGATGAAGCAAGATTTCGCGAGTTAAGGCATGAGCTAAATATCATTGATTCGAGCAATGTGACTTGAACCCTTGCACACCCCACCACACTCAATTTGTTGTCTAGTTTAGATGTAGGCATGGACATAGAGGGAGTGTTGTTCCCTCAATGAACTCTCCCTCCCCCCATTATGCATAAATTGATCAAGTCTTTCACATTAGCCATTGTTGATGGTACTTGTGCTTCAAAGATGAGTTTTGGTCATGGGCCCAAGGTTAAAATCTTTACGGCGCCATACCTCTTGACTCAAATATCGGTGGCCTCAGCCACCGCCCTCTCTTGAAGAGTTGCGTCTTGGACTCTTGCTGGTGTGTTATCTCTTCTTCTTACCTTTTGTTCTCTCTTTTTCGAGCTAAGCCGTGTTGTTTAGTTGTCGTGGCGTGCTGGGCGGTACTACCGCTGGTGGTGCGCGGTACTATCGCTCATAAGCAGTACTACCGCCCCCAGCGCGGTACTACCGCCGCGGGACAGGACCAGGGGGTTATATCGGGGCAGGGGGAGGTTTCTTCTCCCCCATACCCATTCGCCTCGCCCCCTCGTTCCTCTTCCTCTCTCCAGCCATGCATCACCACGGGAGGGCTCCAGCGGATCTTCGTCTCCGGGGCGTCCCTCTCCATTTCCTTCGGTGGAGTCGATCCCCACCTCGTTCTCTTGCCATGGATGCCGGTATTGCCCCCGTTCCTTCTCTCCTTTCATCTCATTTTCAGATCTTGCATCTTAGGGGCAATGGTGGTTGCATCTCTAGATTTTTGGCTAAATCTAGGCTTGAGTAGGTTGGAGAAGGCAACTAGACTATCTTGATTAGAGTTTGGTAGGAATATTTTTGAATTTGGCAGGCCGGTAGTGCCGGATCTGACCACGGTAGTAGGGAACTGCTGTTTCCCCGCCTCGAGCAGTACTACCGCTCTCTTTGGAGTGGTACTACCGCTGCCTGCTAAGTTCCATCATGTTCCTGCCATACCTTGATCCTTTTGTTGTGTTTGTTGGCTTATGCTCGTTCTTTCTGGTTGTTTGCATGTTCTTGTGTTTGGTTCTAGGTGATGATCATCCTGAGCCTCAAGCTCACCGTGTCAACCCCGGGCGTGCACGTCAAAGCGCTACCGCACCTCTGAGCCAGCAGGTGGTTCCTCTAGCACTCAACCGCCACCAGCAGGCGCATCCGCAAGTGCTCCTCCACCACCTCAGCAGTCGAAGAGATCCGCCAACAAGCCAAAGGGAAAGACTGTGACTGAGATGACTGCCAAGGAGTTTTGGGAAAAGCGTCGCCGCAATCCCTATGAGGCGGACCAAGATCCCACTTTGGTCAACCGCCCGTTCTGGAGCCGCTTTCAGTTTGCCATCTATTTTGATGTGATCAAGGCCAAGAAGAATCTCTATGTTGATGTTCGCTCCATCGACACTGATGCCATGGAGAAGGACCCTGAGTACTTTGGCGAAGCCCTTCAGATGTGTTCTCAGCTGAACATTCTCAGGATCATGCAGTTCAACAAGGATTTCGATGCAGATTTGGTGGCTCAATTCTTTGCTACCGTTCATCTTGGAACTGATGCCGACAGGACTCTGACTTGGATGACCAATGGAAAGTTGCTTTCCGTCAAGTGGAAGGCCTTCATGGAGTTACTTGATGTGGAAGATAACGGGCTTGAGACTCCAGTAGGCTTCTGCCCTCACCGCAATGCTACATCCACTCACAAGCAAGCCCTTTGGCCCTACTGCACTGTGAAGGTTCACCCTGTGACCAATAAGGAAACCTATGAGCTGTCTACCTATCTGGACATTCTTCATCGTGTCTTCCATGAGACTCTCTTCCCTTGCATCGGGAATCTGGATATGGTCCACTCCTATCTCGTGGACATGCTTCTTTTTTGCCAGCATGAGACGGAAGCAAACACTGGAGAGAGCCTGGACATTTCTCATGTTATGTGGTCTGAACTTCTCTTTGGTGTTTCTGAGCGCAAGTTCCCGATATATGGTCCATTCATCATGAGGTTCATTGAGAAGGCATGGGCACGTGTCTATCCCAGAGTGCTGTTGGAAACTGGAGACTTGGTCTTTCATGAGATCAAGCGTCTGAGGAAGAAGGACAATTGGGGCACCCCAGCGCCTAAACCCGGGGGTCCATCTACTGCTGCTGCTGCCATGGAGTCTGAGGGTGAGGCTGTAACTGATGATCACGAGGAGGACTTTGGGCCCGCTAGTGCAGAACCTTCTTGGGCAAAGAAGCTTAAACGCAAGATGAAGAAGCTTTTCTGCATGGAGTCTCATGGTCAGTACATGACTCATGTGGCTGAGAAGCAGGCCAGGGTGCGCCACAAGGAGCTCATGCGTCACCTGGGTGCAATCGTTGCCAGCGGTTCTGAGGGACAGATCATTGAAGAGGAGGAATGGATTCACCAGCATCGCCCTTGGACCGATTCAGACGCCAAGCAGTTTCCGACCAACGACGGAGATGCAGACGATCATGCTGAGATGTGATGTTCGAGATCCTCAGCTTGCCATCACCTGGAGTCATAGCGTCGTTCTTTGCCCTTTTGGTGTCTTGATGCCAAAGGGGGAGAGAGTTTAGGGATTTGTGTTGTTGCCGTGTTGCGAGTGTGTCTTTGTGTCTTGTGTTTTCTCGTGTGTTTTCTCGTTGTCTTTGTTTGGTTTGGTTTGGTGCCTATGATCCCTAAGTTCTAGACATATGGTGTGAGACATATGCTCCCTATCGCTACCTTATTACTTATGTCTATTCAGTACTATAGTATCTTATGAGTTGCATGCTTATCCTGTTTTATACCCTACTCTCATATATTCTGTATTAGAATTGTTGGACTATAAAATATAGGGGGAGTGTTGATCCGAATGTGTGTGTCTTGCATTCCAAAGGGTCCACTAACTAGGTGCACACATTCAGGGGGAGCCCGTCTATATTTTATAGTTCTAAGTATCCTTACTTTTATATCTTTTCTTTGTGCAAATCCCTAGTTGTCATCAATCCACCAAAAAAGGAGAGATTGTTGAGGCATATCTCTCTCGATGTGGTTTTGGTGATTGATGACAACATGTTTGCGGACTAATCGTGTGCTTTGAGCATTTTAGAGATTCATCCTTGGCACGAGACGATTTCTTCCCCTCGGAGTGTCATTCAAGACGGTGTAGCTCTTTCGTTTCTCTTTCGGTGGACTAGTTGCGTAGAGGGCACCGTACTATCAAGAGGGGTCCGTTGTGGTATTGCTTGGGTGGAATTAACACGCACACATCCGCTTCTCACCCTCCGAGCCCTCCCGATTCGATGGAGAGATCTTTTCTCTACTTGTGTGTCTTGTCTGGGTCCCAGCGGTAGTACCGTGCTACCCAGCGGTAGGACTGCTGAGGGGTCACAAGCGGCAGTACTGCTCCGCAGCAGTAGTACCACCGGTGACTCCGTAGCTATACTACCGCTGGCTTGTCTGGTTCCTACTGCCTCGACTCGAGGGCTCTTTTTCTCGTGTCAGGTTTTGCGGCACTAGTCGCGACAGTAGATGTTGGAAATATGCCCTAGAGGCAATAATAAAATGGTTATTATTATATTTCCTTGTTCATGATAATTGTCTATTGTTCATGCTATAATTGTGTTATTCAGAAATCATAACACATGTGTGAATACATAGACCACAACATGTCCCTACTGAGCCTCTAGTTGACTAGCTCGTTGATCAATAGATGGTTACGGTTTCCTGACCATGGGCATTGGATGTCATTGATAACGAGATCACATCATTAGGAGAATGATGTGATGGACAAGACCCAATCCTAAGCATAGCACAAGATCGTGTAGTTCGTCTGCTAGAGCTTTTCTGAATGTCAAGTATCATTTCCTTAGACCATGAGATTGTGCAACTCTCGGATACCGTAGGAGTGCTTTGGGTGTACCAAACATCACAACGTAACTGGGTGACTATAAAGGTGCACTACAGGTATCTCTGAAAGTGTCTGTTGGGTTGACATGAATCGAGACTGGGATTTGTCACTCCGTATGACGGAGAGGTATCTTTGGGCCCACTCGGTAATGCATCATCATAATGGCTCAGCGTGACTAAGTAGTTGGTCAAGGGATCATGCATTACGGAACGAGTAAAGTGACTTGCCGATAACGAGATTGAACGAGGTATTGGGATACCGACGATCGAATCTCGGGCAAGTAACGTACCAATTGACAAAGGGAATTGTATACGGGATTGCTTGAATCCTTGACAACGTGGTTCATCCGATGAGATCATCATGGAACATGTGGGAGCCAACATGGATATCCAGATCCCGCTGTTGTTTATTGGCCGGAGAGTTGTCTCGGTCACGACTGCATGGTTCCCGAACCCGTAGGGTCTACACACTTAAGGTTCGATGACGCTAGGGTTATTACGAAGACTTGTATGTGATTACTGAATGTTGTTCAGAGTCCCGGATGAGATCTCAGACGTCACGAGGAGTTCCGGAATGGTCCAGAGGTGAATATTTATATGTAGGAAGTTGTCATACGGTCACCGGAAAGGTTCGGGGGCATATCGGTATTGTACTGGGGCCACCGGAGGGGTTCCGGGGGTCCACCGGGAGGGGCCACCTCTCTCGGAGGGCCTAATGGGCTGTAGAGGAAAGGGAACCAGCCCTACATGGGCTGGGCGCATCCCCCCATGGGCCCATGCGCCTAGGGTTGGGGGGAGGGGAACCCTAAGGGGGCGCCCCCCTTGCTTGGGGGCAAGCCCCCTCCCCTTGGATGCCCCCCCTCTAGATCTCACCTAGAGGGGGCCGGCCCCTTCCTCCTTCCCCTATATATAGAGGGGCAAGGGGAGGGCTGCATACACCATCCAAGGCGCAGCCCCTCCCCTCCCCAACACCTCTCCTCCTCCGCAAGAGCTTGGCGAAGCCCTGCCGGAGTACTGCAGCTCCACCACCACCACGCCGTCGTGCTGCTGTTGGAGCCCTCTTCCTCAACCTCTCCCTCCTCCTTGCTGGATCAAGGCGCGGGAGACGTCCTCGCTCCGTACGTGTGTTGAACGCGGAGGTGCCGTCCGTTCAGAGCTAGGATCTTCGGTGATTTGGATCACGACGAGTACGACTCCATCAACCCCGTTCTCTTGAACGCTTCCGCTCGCGATCTACAAGGGTATGTAGATGCACTCCTCTCACCTCGTTGCTAGATGACTCCATAGATTGATCTTGGTGATGCGTAGAAAATTTTAAATTTCTGCTACGTTCCCCAACAGTAGAGGCGGTAGTACCGCCCTACCACCGCGCTAGTACCGCTCTGGGTCCAGGTCCCTGCTTCTCTCCTTTGCGCGGCAGTACCGCTAGGTGGATTGGCAGTACCGCTGGCTCAGCGGTAGTACCGCCTACCCAAGCAGTACTACCGCCCTCTGCGGGGCTGTTTAGTGGGGCAACGGTTGGATTATTGCCCCCACTATAAAAGGGGGTCCCCTTCTTCCCCATTGACTCACCTCTTCCCTCTCAAGCTCCATTAATGCTCCAAGCTCCATTTTTGCCCGATATATCTCTCCAGCCAATCAAACTTGTTGATTTGCTCGGGAGTGGTTGAGAAGGCCCCGATCTACACTTCCACCAAGAGATTTTCGATTCCCCCACCTATCCCTAGCGGATCTTGTTACTCTTGGGTGTTTGAGCACCCTAGACGGTTGAGGTCACCACAGAGCCATAGTCCATTATGGTGAAGCTTCGTGGTATTGTTGGGAGCCTCCGATTAAGTTGTGGAGATTGCCCCAACCTTGTTTGCAAAGGTCCGGTCGCCGCCTTCAAGGGCACCAATAGTGGAATCACGACATCTCGCATTGTGTGAGGGTGTGAGGAGAATACGGTGGCCCTAGTGGCTTCTTGGGCAGCATTGTGCCTCCACACCGCTCTAATGGAGACGTACTTCCCCTCAAAAGGAAGGAACTTCGGTAACACATCCTCGTCTTCACCGGATCCACTCTTGGTTATTTCTTACCTTTACTTGTGCAAGCTCTTTAGTGTTACTTCTCTTGCTTGCTTGTTTGTTTGTTGTTATTGCATCATATAGGTTGCTCACCTAGTTGCACATCTAGACAACCTACTTTGATGCAAATTTTAATTTGGTAAAGAAAAGTTAAAAATTGTTAGTTGCCTATTCATCCCCCCTCTAGTCAACCATATCGATCCTTTCACCTTAGGGCATCGTTTAGACTTTGGGTTTTGTTTAGATTAAAAGTTCGCCATAACTGCAACTTCGCGTACTTCGTTTGTGTTCAACGACCAGACCAAGACGTCACAGAACCCCACCTTGATTAATAAAGCTTTCATCTTATATTCGCAATATCTAGATTGCAATCTCAGTTTCTTGCTTGTTCTTCATTTGCTCGTAGGAAACAAACCCTCGTGGTCAGGTTGATCGTGCTCCGGCATGGTCAATAACCCCTCGGAAGTTGGTTTAGCGATTGCTAAGGCGCGGCGTCTCGCACGATCGTAGTCGGATCATCAAGGTTGACTCCCACAGAAAATGATAGCCACCATCTCATCGAAACATCGGGACACCCTCGCCTCTATCAACCGCCGATTCCTCAACGGACAGGGTCTTCTCTACCTCCTCCTTAGCCATGCGCAACTCCTCCCAGTGCTCCTCGATCTTTGTTGCCTCCTGCATCTCCAGCTCCTGCTCGACGATCTCATGAGGAAGCAGGTGCTCCATAGCCTCCACCGCCTTTTCAGACATGGGGAGCATGCTGGATCCCGAGGAGGCCTAGAATATCTTGGCATGGGCATCCTCGATCTTGGCGTGGATGGCCTCGACCCAGGCCAAGGCGACATCAGCAACAAGGACGGCTGCTCAAGCGCTCTCGGCGTTTGCAGCCATCGTCGCAGCAGCTACAGCTGTCGTGTCGGTTGCCACAGACGCCCTCTCGGCAGATGCGGCCGCGTTCTCAGCGGAGGTGGGGGTGCTCAGGGACGACGCAACGACCGTACGGGCCCTCACAAAGCGTCTCCATGGCGTCATTCTTTGCAAGAAGGGGTTGGGGAATGGGGATCAGGGATTCCTGGATTCGCACGATCGTAGTCGGATCGTCAAGGTTGACTCCCACAGAAAACGGTAGCCACCATCTCATCGAAACATCGGGACACCCTCGCCTCTATCAAGTGGTATTAGATTTCTAGGTTGCTCGGTGAGATTTTACAGTTTTTCGTAGTTTAGATCGAGTCTGTTCTTCATACCTACAGTCCACGAAAAAGCCAAAAATAGGGTTCATCATATCCGAACCAGTACGAGCCTTTGCATAGTCCTTTCAGTATTTTGCTTTGTTGAATTTGCGGTTGCATGGTCGTATCTAGTTGCTGGTCTTAGAGTCTAGTCTTTTAGAGTTTTGAGTTCTCGTCATAAGTTGTCACGCCGCCGCCGCACCATCATCATCGCCCCTTCCATATACCACCACCAATCCGTATCCATATACCAACACCAATCCATATCCATATACCACCACCGCTGCCATATCCTACCACCATATATCCACCACCAATCTGAGTCCTTTCATATTAGGTTTTTTTTAGATCCGTCTAATTTCCGATTCGTGTTTCCTTGCCTGAGTAGGTTTCGGAAGAAAAAAAAAGTCTGGAGACCCCCTGGCAGTTTTTAGGCCAAAACACAGGCAAAAATATTTTTTCCCTATCCTATTTTTATGCTTTTCTGAGTCTTTTGAGCCACGTGCCATCATAGTGATTTTTTGTCGCACTTTTTCGTCGTCGCTGCCCTAATTTCCGAAAAAAGTCAAAAAAAAGCGTGCCCATCCTGTCAGTTTGACCTAGGAAGAGTTTTGAGACACTTGCCATTATAGTGATTTTTCATAAAAAAAGAGGAGCGCAAAAAAAAGAGGTGCGCCAAAAAAACAGAGCAAAAAAAATCTAGAGTGTGCTTTTCCCTTGTTTACGTGCAACGCCGTGATTTTGTTAGTGTTCTAAGCTCGCGTCTCTAGCACGGTCTAGCTAGGACCAGCACAGTACCGTCGTTGAGCGTTTATTCAACTTCGCATCTCTAAATTGATTATTGCTAATCTTTTTGCTACCATATTATAAGCCTTCCTAGCTCCACATAAATCTACGTCGTGCGTTCAACTCTCCCTGGTAATCGCTAGATCCAAGTTTTCAGAGTTTTGACTACATCGGTTGCCGATCACCGCCTGCTGCTAGGTAAGAACTAGTAAGAATTTGAGATTTGCTTGACGGATTTGTGACACCCACCACCACCACTTTTTAGTAGTTTGTAGGATCATATTCTTGTGTGTTTCTATTGCTGCTAACCATGGCAAGATCACAAGTCGACGAGATTAACTGGGAGAACTTGACGAACAAGGAGCTTCATGATAAGTTTCAGTAAATGATGAGTGAATAGGTGCAAGATGTGCTAAACAAATTTGAAGAGGCCATGGAGAAGATAGATGGCATGGAGAAGATGTTCGAAACAAAGCTCGATAACAAGTTTCTAAATTGCTTTCGCGTTTTCCACCACCACCGCCGGCTGCACCTGTCGCACCTCTACAACAACAACAACAACAACAACAACAACGGTGCCTTCCAAATCAAGTGGGACGAGCACAACGCGTTCCCGTTGACCCTGGGCAAAATTCCGGTGCCGCTGTTGATGCTTCTGTAGCTCCTGCTCCTACTGCAGAGGCGGAGGACCATTACAAGGATGAGGTTGATCAAAATCAGAACTACGTGCAACCACCAGCACCACCACCACCAGGTCATCCTTAGGTATATCATCGCAACGGTAGGGCTGCACCACCACCTAAGGTACGAGATCATGACCTTTTTCCTAAACTGAAATTGAATATTCCACCATTTGAGGATAGATATGTTCCTGATATATATATATATATATATATATATATATATATATATATATATATATATCTTAATTAGGAGTTAGAAACTGAACAACATTTTACATGTTTACAATATCCCGAGGAGAGACGTATTCCTGCTGCTGTTTGTGCTTTCACTAGTTTTGCATGTGTTTGGTGGTCTGAACATTGTAGATTATATCCTATTCCAGCTACTTGGGCTGCTTTGAAAACTGCTATGGGTACTCGTTGGGTTCCACCATATTATCAACGTAAATTACTACAAAAATTGCAGCGCTTAAGACAAGGAAAAAATTTCTGTAGAAGAATATTATCAGGAATTACAAACTGGCATGATTAGATGTGGTATTGTTGAGGAGAATGAAGCTATGCTTGCATGTTTTATGGGTGGATTAAATAGAGAGATTCAGACCATTCTAGAGTATAAGGAGTATAATAATATCACTCGTTTATTCCATCTTGCTTGTAAAGCTGAACGTGAAGTGCATGATCGACAGGCATTGGCGCGGACTAACTTTTCTGCAGGTTGACCTTCATCATGGACACTGCATGCATCCTCTACTTCCACACATTCTACTGCACCGACACCTCCATCAGCTGTTACCTCCAGCTGTGATACAAGGAAGTAGGCACAACCACCATTATCTGCCAAGAGCACACCTATCGGGCCTGCACAGAGTTCTTCTTCTTCCATGGCATCAACAGGGCACACACGTGATATTATTTGTCGTCGTTGTAAGGGAAGAGGACATTTGGCGAGAGAATGCAAATGTTAGCGTGTGATGATTGCTACTGAGGATGGTGAGTATGAGTCCGCTAGTGACTATGATGAGGAGACTTTGGCTCTTATTACACGTGAAGAACACGGTGAAGATGATTCTGATCATGAGACACAATACATGGCTCCTGAAGACGCTGACATGTATGAATGTTTAGTTACTCAACGTGTTTTGAGTGTGCAGGTCACACAAGCTGAGCAAAATCAGAGGCATAATTTGTTCCATACAAAGGGAGTTGTGAAGGAACGTTCTGTTCGCATCATCATAGATGGAGGGAGCTGAAACAACTTGGCTAGCATGGAGATGGTGGAGAAGCTATCTCTCACCACAAGACCACATCCACATCCTTACTACATCCAATGGTTCAACAACAGTGGCAAGGTTAAGGTAACACGTACTATTCGTGTGCATTTTAGTATCTCTACATATGCTGATTATGTTGACTGTGATGTGGTACCTATGCAAGCATGTTCCTTATTACTTGGTAGACCATGGCAGTTTGATAAAAATTCTGTACACCATGGTAGAAACAATCTATATACTCTTGTTCATAAGGACAAAAATATTACTTTGCTTCCTATGACTCCTGATTCCATTTTGAAAGATGATGTTAATAGAGCTAATAAAGCAAAACAGGAGAAAAATAAGAGTGAAAATCAGATTGTGGCAAAAGAATTTGAGCAACAAATGAAACCTAATAATAAACCATCTAGTGTTGCTTCTGAAATTAAATTAAAAAGTGCATGTTTACTTGCGACCAAATCTGATATTGATGAGCTAGATTTCAGCAAATATGTTTGCTATGCTTTTGTGCGCAAAGAGGCATTATTTTCATTCGAGGACGTGCCTTCCTCTTTGCCCCCTGGTGTCACTCACATCTTGCAGGAGTTCGCTGACGTCTTTCCACAAGATGTGCCACCGGGATTACCACCTATTCGAGGGATTGAGCATCAAATTGACTTAATTCCTGATGCATCGCTACCCAACCATGCACCATACTGTACCAATCCAGAGGAGACAAAGGAGATTATGCGTCAAGTACATGAGCTACTCGACAAAGGTTATATACGTGAATCTCTTAGTCCTTGTGTTGTTCCTATTATACTAGTGCCTAAAAATGATGGTACGTCACACATGTGTTTTTTTGTAGAGGCATTAATAATATTACTATTTGTTATCATCATTCTATTCCTAGGCTAGATGATATGCTTGATGAATTGAGGGGCTCTACAATATTCTCCAAAGTTGATTTGCGTAGTGGATACCATCAAATTCGCATGAAATTGGGAGATGAATGGAAAACAACATTTAAAACTAAGTTTGGTTTATATGAGTGGTTAGTCATGCCTTTTGGGTTAACTAATGCACCTAGTACTTTCATGAGATTAATGAACGAAGTTTTACGTGCTTTCATTGGACGATTTGTGGTAGTCCATTTTGAGGATATACTGATTTATAGTAAATCTTTGGAGGAACATTTGGAACATTTACGTGTTGTTTTTATTGCTCTATGTGATGCACGTTTGTTTGGTAACCTTGGAAAATGCACCTTCTGCACTGACCGAGTATCTTTTCTGGGCTATGTTGTTACTCCACAGGGAATTGAGGTTGATAAAGCCAAGATTGAAGCTATTGAGAGTTGGCCGCAACCCAAAACGGTCACTCAAGTGAGGAGTTTCCTTGGCCTCGCTGGTTTCTATAGGCGTTTTGTGAGGGATTTCAGCACCATTGCTGCACCTCTCAACGAGCTTACAAAGAAGGATGTGCCTTTTGTTTGGGGTACCGCACAGGAAGAAGCCTTCACGGTATTGAAAGATAAGTTGACACATACTCCTTTACTCCAACTTCCTAATTTTAGTAAGACTTTTGAGCTTGAATGTGATGCTAGTGGAATTGGATTAGGAGGTGTGTTATTACAAGATGGCAAACCTATTGCATACTTTTCTGAAAAATTGAGTGGGCCTAGTCTAAATTATTCTACTTATGATAAAGAATTATATGCTCTGTTCAGACTTTAGAAACATGGCAACATTATTTATGGCCCAAAGAATTTGTTATACATTCTGATCATGAATCTTTGAAACATATTAAAAGTCAAGCTAAACTGAATCGTAGACATGCTAAATGGGTTGAATTCATTGAGACTTTCCCTTATGTCATTAAACACAAGAAGGGTAAAGAAAATGTTATTGCTGATGCATTGTCTTGCCGCTATACTATGCTTTCACAACTTGACTTCAAAATATTTGGTTTGGAGACCATCAAAGATCAATATGTGCATGATGCTGATTTTAAAGATGTAATGCAGAATTGTAAAGAAGGAAGAACGTGGAACAAGTTCGTCATTAATGATGGATTTGTGTTTCGTGCTAACAAGCTATGCATTCCAGCTAGCTCTGTTCGTCTTTTGTTGTTGCAGGAGCCGCATGGAGGAGGACTAATGGGACACTTTGGCATGAAGAAGACGGAGTACGTACTTGCTACACATTTCTTTTGGCCAAAGATGAGACAAGATGTTGAGCGTTTTGTTGCTCGCTGCACTACATGTCAAAAAGCTAAGTCACGACTCAATCGTCATGGTTTATATATGCATTTGCATGTACCTAGTGTTCCTTGGGAGGATATATCTATGGACTTTGTTTTAGGTTTACCTCGAACAAAGAAGGGGAGGGATAGCATATTTGTTGTCGTGGATAGGTTCTCTAAAATGGCACACTTTATACCATGTCATAAAGGCGATGATGTTGTTAATGTTGCTGATTTGTTCTTTTGTTAAATTATTCACTTGAATGGTGTGCCAAATACTATTGTTTCAGATCGTGACACTAAATTTCTTAGCCACTTTTGGAGATGTTTATGGGCTAAGTTGGGGACTAAACTGCTTTTTAGTACTACCCATCACCCCCAAACTGATGGACAAACTGAAGTAGTCAATAGAACACTGTCTACTATGCTTAGCGATGTTTTGAAGAATAATAAGAAAATGTGGGAAGAATGCTTGCCTCTTGAATTTGCTTATAATCGTTCATTGCATTCTACTACTAAGATGTGCCCTTTTGAAATTGTGTATGGTTTCCTACCTCGTGCACCTATTGATTTGTTGCCTCTTCCATCTTCGGAGAAGGTTAATTTTGATGCTAAAGAATGTGCTAAATTTATTTTAAAAATGCATGAGTTAACTAAGGAAAACATTGAGCGTATGAATGCTAAATATAAACTTGCTGGAGATAAGGGTAGAAAACATGTTGTGTTTGCACCTGGAGATTTTGTTTGGTTACATTTGTGTAAGGATAGATTTCCTAATTTGTGCAAATCAAAGCTAATGCCACATGCTAATGGTCCTTTTAAGGTGTTAGAGAAAATAAATGATAATGCATATAAACTTGAGCTTCCTGCAGATTTTGGGGTTGGTCCCACTTTTAACATTGCAGATTTGAAGCCTTATTTGGGTGAGAAAGATGAGCTTTTGTCGAGGACGACTTCATTTCAAGAAGGGGAGGATGATGAGGACATCAATACCATTGTTACACCCACAGCCCCTGCTGCTATACATACTGGACCAATTACTAGAGCTCGCGCACGCTAATTGAATTATAAGGTACTTTCATTTCTTCATAACGATTCTAATGTTCATGAGAATATGGTGCTGCCTAAATTGGATACATTTGTTTTGCTTACAAATGAAGGGCCTAGCTTGGACAAGAAAGATGAACCTTGGAGCAAGTTCAAGCATGGAGATGATGATGTGCGCAAGGGAAACAAGAACGGAGTTACAAGTGATGATTCCAGGACTTTGAAGCCACCATAATGAGTGCATGAAGCCTTGGAAGAAATATAGAAGATGCCACGTCATAAATTTCATCCAGAGGCTATTCTAGGTGCTGCGTCACCTTATTATTGGGCCAGGCCCATGTAATTTCAAAATACTTGATTATAGACAGTTTTTAGAGTCTGTATGTGTGGGGAAACAAGAGTTAGGGTTGGTTTCGGACCCCTCCTCCAAGGGCCACGAAATTTCCCCCTCTCTCCTCCATATATACAGCCCTTAGGGCATCGTTTAGACTTTGGGTTTTGTTTAGATTAAAAGTTCGCCATAACTGCAACTTCGCGTACTTCATTTGCATTCAACAACCAGACCAAGACGTCACAGAACCCCACCTTGATCAATAAAGCTTTCATCTTATATTCGCAATATCTATATTGCAATCTCAGTTTCTTGCTTGTTCTTCGTTTGCTCATAGGAAATAGACCCTCGTGCTCAGGTTGATCGTGCTCCGGCGTGGTCAATAACCCCTCAGAAGTTGGTTTAGCGATTGCTAAGGCGCGGCGTCTCGCACGATCGTAATCAGATCATCAAGGTTGACTCCCACAGAAAACGATAGCCATCATCTCATCGAAACATTGGGACACCCTCGCCTCTATCAACCGCCGATTCCTGGACGGACAGGGTCTTCTCTACCTCCTCCTTAGCCACGCGCAACTCCTCCCAGCGCTCCTCGATCTTTGTCGCCTCCTGCATCTCCAGCTCCTGCTCGACGATCTCATGAGGAAGCAGGTGCTCCATAGCCTCCACCGCCTTTTCAGACATGGGGTACATGCTGGATCCCAAGGAGGCCTGGAATATCTTGACATGGGCATCCTAGATCTTGGCGTGGATGGCCTCGACCTAGGCCAAGGCGACATCGGCAACAAGGACGGCTGCTCAAGCGCTCTCGGCGTTTGCAGTCGTCGTCGCAGCAGCTACAACTATCGTGTCGGTAGCCACAGACGCCCTCTCAGCGGATGCGGCCACGCTCTCGGCGGAGGTGGGGGCGCTCGGGGACGACGCAGTGACCGTACGGGCCCTCACGAAGTGTCTCGATGGCGTCATTCTTTGCAAGAAGGGGTTGGGGAATGGGGATCAGGGATTCCTGAATTCGGGGGAGACCGACACTTGAGCAGAAGAAGCCGATGAAGCTTATGGAGGAAGACATAAATAGACCCACAAATTATCATCGCAAACGGTCCCTATAACAAACTGTGTGTAATCTAGTTGACTTTTTGTATTCGTTGTGAAAGACAATTTGGAGTACATTGGCAACTGATGGTGTTTTAAATGTATGAGAAATTTTTGTACGATTAACATGCACTAATACAATTGTCATGTTAAAATTTGGAAAATTTAAGGGTTCATTTGACCTTTTTACGACATTAAATGAGTTTCTAGCTATTTAATGGTCATAATTCAAATTTAAACTACATGTACATGCAACAGCAAACCATCATGGGGTGGAAAATCATATTTATGTCCTTGTGTGCAAGTTAATTCCATGTGCAATAAATTGGAAGGAATTTTCAAATATATTGGTGTCACGGCTTGGACACAAACATTGAGTACCATGGACTTTAAATTTCCGAAAATTCAAAAAATATCATAAATATATGAAACCTTGCTTGACGTAGTGACATGGAACCAAGATGTCGTGGTAAAAAATGGCCTCTTTGACGAAAGTTTGGACACACACCCCTCACAAATCGGAGCATCTCACGAGAATACTCGTGGTTCCGAGAGGGAACAATGCATGTTTGATGACGAACCGGTGGTAACTTCCTCTTATGGCCTTCAAACTTTTTCTACCGATAACGTGCACTAACTGTCATGTTAAAATTAGGAAATTTTAAGGGTTCATTTGATATTTTTAAGTCATTTAAGTGATTTTCTAGCCATTTAATGATTATAATTCAAAATTTAAACTACATGTACATGCAAGAACTAACCATAATGATTTGGAAAAATCATATTTGTGTCCTCATGTGCGAGTTAATGCCATGTGCAGTAAATTGGAAGGTATTTTGAAATATATTGGTGTCATGGCTTGGACACAAGCATCGAGTGCCATGGCTTTTAAATTCCAAAAAAATAAAAAATGACCAGAAATACATGGAACCTTGCTTGATGTAATGGCATGGCACCAAGATCCGTGGATAAAAAATTGGCAAGTTTGACGAAAGTTTGGACACACACCCCTCACAAAACTGGAGCATCTCACAAGAAGACTCGTGGTTCCGAGAGGGAACAATGCATGTTTGATGACAAACCGGTGGTAGCTTCCTGTGTGGCCTTGAAACTTTTTCTACCGTTAACATGCACTAATACAACTGTCATGCTAAAATTTGGAAAATTTTAGGTGCCATTTGACATTTTAAGACATTTAAGTGATTTTGTAGCCATTTAATGACCATAATTCAAATTTGAATTACATGTAAATGCAACAGCTAACCATAATGGTTTGGAAAATCATATTTATGCCCGCGTGTGCGAGATAATGCCCCGTGCGGTAAATTGGAAGGAATTTTGAAACATATTAGTGTCATGGCTTGGACAGAAACATCAGGTGCCATGGCTTTTAAATTCCAAAAAAACCAGAAATGATCAGAAGTACATGGAACCTTCACTACTGCAGGATGGTCCAAACGCGATAGTCCAATTAGAGACCCTTCGACGAAACTATGTGTGATGCATTAGTAGCAAATGGTGATGTAATAAAACCATCAAAAAGATACAAAACGTTTGCGATGGTGGAGACATCAAACGCGACTTAGATTATAGTTGCTGTGCGATGCATGGCACATGGTTTACTACAACGAACTGTTTGCGATGAGGTAGAACAACATAAACGAGCAACTAGATGAAGGTGTGTGCGATATACGACATACAGTTCACTCGGATGAACTGTTTGTGATTAGGCAACACAACAGAAACGATCAGCCAGATCAAAGGTGTGTGCGATATACGACATATAGTTCACTCGGATGAACTGTTTGCATTGAGCCAAGAGAACAGAAATGGTTCAACTTAACAAGATGTGTGTGGTACACGACAAACATGTCTGTAATCAGAAATGTGTGCGAAGACTGATAATAACACAGACAATTGCTGCTATAAGCCATGTGTGTTGTGGGCAAACGCGTCCTGGTATACAATTGTCAGCGATTGATGAATCCATCACCGACAGCATCCCTAGTATGTTCCATGTGCGATGTGATTGCATATAGAACAGCAACATATCTCTACACATAAAGGAGCACTACGTAGGTGGTCGTTCGTTTTCGTTCGTTCCCCTCACCACCGATCGAAGGATCTCCCCCTCCACAATTTTCTCAACGCTAGCCCACCTCCCGTCTGAATTTTTCCAAAGAAAGAAAAGCCCACCAATTTTTCTCTGATTTTTTACTCAAATGGATGGTCATGAGAGCCCCACCCAGCCCGATCCATCCCCGTGCTAATCTTTCCTTTCAAATCTTAACTTTCCTTATCCATGCCACATATTCCTAAATCACAAACCATTCTGCAAACTTACCTTCGGTCTTGATGTAAAAAAACTTCCCTTCGGTCTCATCGAGACCGTGAGTGGATGAGCCTCTCTCCTGATCTCTTCCTCACCCTCACGGCGCACGCGACGACATGGTGGGTGAGGGATGATCCGGCCCGAGCACTAGTCGGAGATCCCAGGGAGCCACTCGATGCCCCTCCTCTTCCGTCGTCCCCTTGATGTCGATCCCTCCCTGCTCTTTTTATCCGCAGCCAAGAAGGCCATCACCGTGGACATAGGCCTGTTGTAGCGAGGACGACGGCGGCTGAATCGTCACCATGGGCAAGGTGGTAGCCGGCTGGATTCCCAAGCGGAGATGGTGTCACTGTTGAGCAACGACAAGGCAAGGCAATACATCCATCCTCCCGCACTCATGTGTCTATGTTTGATCCCATCCGCCTGATCGTTCGGTGTGCGCCACCGCTTTCGTCCTGGAGTTCATTTTTGCCGTACGCAGCGCCCCACCGTGCCTCTACGGATTCCATGTTGTGGAATGAGATATGAAGAAGAGGTTGTGCACCTTAGGTGCAGCCGATGCTTTCATCAATGAATATATAGGAGAGTTACAACACAGGGCGCAGAGCGCCGGGCATGGCTACATGCATGAGATCGTGGAGATCATGCATGCAGTACGTGCACAAGAGAGAGGGAGGAGCACTGACTAGCTAACTGCTAACACCTGCCTCATGGACGTGCCACATTGCCATCGCCCCTTTGCATCACTGGCCGGCACGGGCGCTGTATGAATTGCCGAAGAGGCGAGTGCATTGACTGAGGCTTGAGGGCGATCCCGAGATGCCGAGGCATGCTGGCCAAGGGCACGGGCAGCGGCGAGTCTTTGTAGATTGTGAGCATGGGGCGGGGCTTGAGGTGGGCTTGTGCCAGAGGCCGCTGTCCGACAGAGGCGCGTGCAAGTTTGTGCTTGAGAGTGCGCGGGAGCCGACGACTATAGGAAGATGGTCTGGCATGTGCATGTGTGCCGTGTTCCGCTTCTGCGTGCGTGGTGTGGACGGCGTACATGCATGTTGTGTTCTGCCTCCCCGGCATGAAACTCACTTGGTTATAGATGCTTCATTAATAATGTTAAATTGTATACAGGGATTGATTCTTGTTGATGCTCTTTCTCACCTTCATGATCTATATTAAAATGTATAGAGGGATTGACTCATTTGCTCACTACAGTTGATGCTCTTTCTCACCTTCATGATTGATACATCTCCAACATATCTATATTTTTTTATTGTTCCATGTTGTTATATTATCAATCTTGGATGTTTTATAATCATTTTATATCATTTTTGGTACTAACCTGTTGACATAGTGCCAAGTGCAACTTGTTATTCTTTGCATGTTTTTTACATCGTAGGAAATCAATACCAAATGGAGTCCAAATGCAACGAAAATTTACGGAGATTTTTTTGGACCAGAAGACACCCAGTGGGCCAAGACAGCGCTTCGGGTGCTCTGAGGGGAGCACAACCCACCAGGGCGCGCCAGGAGGCCCAGGCACACCCTGGTGGGTTGTGCCCACCTCGGATGCCCCGCGGACCGCCTCTTTGCTCTATAAATACCCCAATATTCCAAAAACTCTAGGGGAGTAGATGAAAATCAATTCCAGCCGCCGCAGAGTCCAGAACCACCAGATCCAATCTAGACACCATCATGGAGGGGTTCACCACTTCCATTGGTGCCTCTCCGATGATGCGTGAGTAGTTCTTTGTAGACCTTCGGGTCCGTAGTTAGTACCTAGATGGATTCCTCTCTCTCGTTTGATTCTCAATACAATGGTATCTTGGAGATCCATATGAAGTAACTCTTTTTGCGGTGTGTTTGTTGGGATCAGATCTATATTTTTATATCCATGAAAGTTATTTGAGTTTCTTTGATCTCCTATATGCATGATTGCTTATAGCCTCGTATTTCTTCTCCGATATTTGAGTTTTGTTTGGACAACTTGATATATTTATCTTGCAATGGGAAGATGTGCTTTGTAGTGGGTTCGATCTTACGGTGCTTGATCCCAGTGACAGAAGGGGAACTGACACGTATGTAACGTTGCTACTAAGGATAAAACGATTGGGTGTATCTCTACATAGATAGATCTTGTCTACATAATGTCATCATTCTTATTGCATTACTCCGTTTCTCCATGAACTTAATACACTACATGCATGCTGGATAGCGGTCGATGTGTGGAGTAATAGTAGTAGATGTAGGTAGGAGTCGGTCTACTAATCTTGGACGTGATGCCTATGTAATGATCACTGCCTGCATATCGTTATGGTTATTTGAAATTCTAACAATTGCCCAACAGTAATGTGTTTACCCACCGTTTGCTATTTTTCTCGAGAGAAGCCACTAGTGAAACCTACGACCCCCGAGTCTCTTTCTCATATTATTTGCCTTTGTGATCTACTTTTCCTTTGCTTTTATTTTTAGATCTATTAAACCAAAAATACAAAAATGCCTTGCTGCAATTTATTTTATTTGGTATTCGATCTATCAATATTTATGACTCTCTCATGTCCGTTTGCCAATTTCTGGCACCATTACCCGAAAGGGATTGACAACCCCTTATACACGTCGGCTTGCGAGTATTTGTTATTTGTGTGCAGGTGCTGTTTACGGTTTGTTGCTTGGTTCTCCTACTGGTTCGATAATCTTGGTTTCATATCTGAGGGAAATACCTACCGCCGCTGTGCCGCATCATCCCTTCCTCTTTGGGGAAATACCGACGTAGCTTCAAGCGACATCAAAAGGAATTTTTGGCGTCGTTGCCGGGGAGGATCTTCAACATATACCACGTTCCTAATCACAAATCTCATCTCCTCGCAATTTACATTATTTTCCATTTGCCTCTTGTCCCCCCCCACTTCACAAAAATATGTCGTTTTATTCGCCCTTTTTTCGTTCGATGTTTTCTTGCCAGATCTATCCGTGTTCTTGCTTTCTAGTCATAATGACTAGCGTGCCTACTCCTCCTTTGTCACCAGATTTTGAAGTTCTTTACTTCAAGCAAAGACAAGGAGAAAATTTGTAAGATGCTTGGTATAGGCTTATGGAATCTTATCGTATTTGCAATTTAAAGGGGGGCGCTAAGATCTTGCTTCGTAATTTTTACATAGGATTGGCTTTGCATCATAGGCAACTCCTAGATTTTGCCGCCAAAAGGGAATTTTATTGAGCCTGATGCCAATGTTGCCTATGAAATTTTAGAAGGAATTTAGGGGGTTCCACCTCAAAAGAAAGGGTTTTCTTTCACCCCAGAGGGAGTTCAAATGTTGGACAAACTTGGTGATTTGCATAAACACATGGTTGAATTACAAAAATATAACAAACCCCTCAAACATCTCAATGGTAGTATCAATCGCATGAATACCTTGATTACTCTTTGCAATAAGCGATTGGATATTTTGGATCTAAAGATGGTTTCTTTTCCTAAGAATTTAGGGAAACATAAAGAGCCTCCTGGGTATGAGAAAACCCTTACCAAAGTAGCCAAAACTACGGATGACAAAACTTAGATCCTTGCTTTATTTCTAGCTAAGGGCATAAAACTATAGCGCTTGTTGGGAGGCAACCCAATGAATAAAATTTATTTTTGCTTTTTGCTTTCTGTTCTTTAGTGTTAGCACAAGTATGCTGCTGTTATGATTGTCTTTTTTATGTTTTAATTAGTGTTTGTGCCAAGTAAAGCCTTTAGAATCTTGTTGGGTGATAGTTGTTTGATCTTGCTGTAAAAACAGATACTTTTGCGCTCCCAAAAATAATTTTCATTTTAAGTAGAGAGCGATAAAATACCAATACCTTTTGCGGTAGATTAATATACAAATTTCTCAGGTCGTCCTAATTTTTCTGAGTTTTTGGAATTACAGAAGTATTTGAAATATCCACATTGCTACAGACTGTTCTGTTTTTGACAGATTCTGTTTTCTTTGCTTTGTGTGCTTGTTTTGATGGCTCTATTGTTTTCTTTGATGAGTTTTTGCCATAGAAAAGTTGGAATACAGTAGATAATGCAAGAACACAATATGAATTGGTTTACTACAACACTTATAGTAGTGATTTGTTTTATTATACTAACGGATCTCACGAAGGTTTTCTTGAGTTTTGTGTGATTGAAGTTTTCAGGTTTTGGGTTATCTTACGATGGATGAAGGAATAAGAAGTAAGAAGAGCCTAAGCTTAGGGATGCCCCAGCATCCTAAGCTATTATCCAAAATAGTGCAATCAACTAAGCTTGGAGATGCCCTGAGTGGCATCCCCTCTTTCTTCTAGCGACCATCGGTATTTTACTCGAAGCTATATTTTTATTCGTCACATACTATGTGTTTTGCTTGGAGCGTCTTGTATGATATGAGTCTTTGCTTGTTTTATTTTGTGTTCTAAGTCTTGATTCCTCGCTGGACACACCTATTTGAGAGAGCCAAAATTATGTCATGACTTGTTAGAATTGCTCTCTATGCTTCACTTAAATTTTTATGAGCTATGGACTTGCTCTAGTACTTCACTTATATCTTTTTTAGCACGGTGTGGTTTAGTATTTTTGAAGAAATGCTCTCTTGCTTCACTTAGATTTATTTGAGAGTTATTTTTTTAAGAAATTCTCTATTGATTCACTTAAACTAATTTTAGAGAAAGAAATATTATGCTCATGATCTTCACTTATATTTGTTTGATCTTATCAAAAGCAACACATGAAAATTAGTACCAAAGTGATAGATATCCAAGAAGGATATAAAAAAACTTTCATGAAGATCATTGGACAAAGTTAACATGATCCTTAGTAATAGTTTTGAGATATGATGATGTGATAAGTGAGTCATCTTGATGAGAAATTATGCTTTAGTAAGAATATTGGTGTTAAGGTTTGTGATTTGCTATGCAAGCACGGAAGTCAATAATTACGCAATGAAATTATATCCTACTAGTGGTGCATTATTCGGTGTTAATTATGCTTAATGCTCGCTTATGATATTATCCATTTCTTGGTTGGTTGCTTCTCAATCTTTTGCTAGCCTTCATTTTGCACTGAGTATGATCACTACTTGTGCATCCAAAAACCTTTAACCCAGTTTTGCCAGATGATCCACTATATCTACCTATATGTGGTATTCTTTTGCCGTTCTAAGCAAATTTGTATGTGCCATCTCTAATTTTCAAAATAAACTTCTCTTTTGTGTGTTCGTACCGCTCGCAGAGTGGTGAGGGGTGGCTAATATTTTCCATGCTAGATGTGTTATTCTCATGATGAGTGTTTATTCACTTGTCATTGCATGAGAGTAAGGCAAATGTATTAGGGATGCCCAGTCCTTCAATGAAAAATGAATTTACTTTATGTTGTCAAATAATAAATTCCTTGGAAAGTGTTGGTATGGAAGGCACCCGTGGATACGGTTAGCCATGGAAAGTGAAAGTATGGTGGAAAAAGGAATAAACTTTATTTTCTATTTGGGAACCGCCTATGATATATATAGCATGGAAAGTGTTGGAAACTTAAGTCGTTTTCGTTGGTGGGAAGGACACACCTCCCAAAATGTTTTTATCTCTAAGTTTTTCGCTTTCAGATCTGGCACCTCTACAAATCCCTACTTCCCTCTGCGAAGGGCCTTTCTTTTAATTATGCAATTTTTATTTTGAATTTGAGCCTCCATCTTCTCTTATAAAAGCACCAACTAGGAGGCATGTACTTGAGCATTTGGTGTAGTTAATATGCGAGTGTGTTTCAGGAATGGATCAATGATTGAGCATGATGGGCTAGGAATAGCTTATTTTAGCGTTGATATTTTGAAAGATATGGTTGCTTGTTGATATGCTTGAGTATTTAAGTTGGCATGTCAAAACTAGACTATTGATTTGAACAATATAGAAGTCCAAAAGTCCATGCTATAAAGAAAAGAAATATGAGATGACATGTTAGGCAACATTCCACATCAAAAATTCCGTTTTTATCACTTACCTGCTCGGGGACGAGCAGGAGTTAATCTTGGGGATGCTAATACGCCTCCAACATATCTATAATTTTTGATTGATCCATGATGTTATATTACCAATCTTGGATGTATTATAATCAGTTTATATCATTTTTTGGTACTAACCTATTGACATAGTGCCAAGTGTCGGTTGCTATTTTCTGCATGTTTTTACATCGCAGGAAATCAATACTAAATGGAGTCCAAATGCGATGAAACTTCACGAAGATATTTTGGACCAGAAGACACCCAATGGGCCAAGGCAGCGCCTGGGCGGGGGTGCTCCGAGGGGAGCACAACCCACCAGGGCACGCTAGGAGGCCCAGGCGCGCCCTGGTGGGTTGTGCCCATCTCGGGTGCCCCCGGACCGCCTCTTTGCTCTATAAATACCCCCAATATTCTATAAACCCTAGGGGAGTCGACGATAATCAATTCCAGCCGCCGCAGAGTCTAGAACCAACAGATCCAATCTAGACACCATCACGGAGGGGTTCACCACTTCCATTAGTGCCTCTCCGATGATGTGTGAGTAGTTCTTTGTAGACCTTTAGGTCAATAGTTAGTAGCTAGATGGCTTCCTCTCTCTCTCTCTCTCGTTTGATTCTCAATACCATGGTCTCTTGGAGATCCATATGATGTAACTCTTTTTGCGGTGTGTTTGTTGGGATCCAATGAACTTTGAGTTTATGATCAGATCTATCTTTTTATATCCATGAAAACTATTTGAGTTTCTTTGATCTCTTATATGCATGATTGCTTATAGCCTCATATTTGTTCTTTGATATTTGGGTTTTGTTTGGCCAACTTGATCTATTTATCTTGCAATGGGAAAAAGTGCTTTGTAGTGGGTTCGATCTTACTTTGCTTGATCCCAGTGACAGAAGGGGAACCGACACGTATGTATCGTTGCTACTAAGGATAAAACTATGGGATCTATCTATACATAGATAGATCTTGTCTACATCATGTCATCGTTCTTATTGCATTACTCCGTTTCTCCATGAACTTAATACACTAGATGCATGCTGAATAGCGGTCGATGTGTGGAGTAATAGTAGTAGATGCAGGTAGGAGTCGGTCTACTAATCTTGGACGTGATGCCTATGTAATGATCATTGCCCGAATATAGTCATGATTATTTGAAGTTCAATCAATTGCCCAACAGTAATTTGTTTACGCACCGTTTGCTATTTTTCTCAAGAGAAGCCACTAGTGAAATCTACGGCCCCGGGTCTCTTTCTCATATTATTTGCCTCTGTGATCTACTTTTCCTTTGCTTTTATTTCCAGATCTATTAAACCAAAAATATAAAAATACCTTGCTGCAATTTATTTTATTTGGCGTTCGATCTATCAATATTTATAACTCTCTCACATTCGTTTGCCAATTTCTAGCACAGTTACCCGAAAGGGATTGACAACCCCTTTTACACGTTGGGTTGTGAGTATTTGTTATTTGTGTGCAGGTGTTGTTTATGTTGTGTTGCTTGGTTCTCCTACTGGTTCGATAACCTTGGTTTCATATCTGAGGGAAATACCTACCCCCGCTGTGCTGCATCATCCCTTCCTCTTTGGGGAAATACCGACGTAGCTTCAAGCGACATCAATGATCTAGGCAAACTCAAGCTACAAGATTGTAAGACTAGCTAGAAATTTCTTAGTTAATTCCATGTTCTCAACGGTGTCCTGTAGGTATTATCCACCTACATTCCTTATATTCCTTTGATATTTGCGATCATGATATATATTAAATTTTATAGAGGGTTGATTCATTTGCTCACTACAATTGATGCTCTTCATCACCATCATGATCTATGCCAACTCGAGGAAAAGGTATGGTAACCAGTAGTCGGAAATTTCTTAGTTAATTCCATGTTATCAAAGGTGTCCTGTAGGATTCTCCAAAAGAAAAAGGTGTCCTGTAGGTATTCTCCACCTATTTATATTCCTTTGCTGTATTAAGAGTGTGTAGCTTATGGTATCTTTCTCGTTGTTTGACAACTGATTTGGTACAAATTTGTTGTGATTTATTTCTAAACCATTGTTTTTTGTACCTAACATCACCCCATATATACTCCAGCTTATTTTTGCTGCATTGGATTGTGAAGCCCGGAAGTATCTTGGTAGTAGAATATGTGAATGGTACAAATGGCTTAGCAGGTGAGTCCTTGATTGGATGTCACTAGCAAATGGATCGTAAAAATATGATATATGTTTCTGATTTTCCATAGAGACATCTTTTTCACTCTTCATGCATTGGTCTTTTGCATATTTTTGTAAATAATACATAATGAATTTACATTTGTATATTTACTATATGACTTAAGTCTCTAAGTGCTATAATGTGCGGGTTTTACATTCCAAACCCGTTGACTTATTTTTTGTAACAAGTTTGTGAACATAATTCTGTAACTAGAGATTGGGCCAGTTGGCAAAGGCATAAGCTAAGTAGATGCATTCTTTTAGCATTCCTAGGATACAAATGATGTGAAAATGGTTCCTATGAAGTACTGATTATTTTAGTACTATGCTACAACTTAAGTTCAATTGATGAACAATTCGAGTGTAGAGGCTTAAATGTTAAGATATCACTGGAGAATTAACCTTGGGTAGGTTTTACTGATTTTGGATAAGACTCTTAAGTGCTCGTCATTTGTTTGCAGATCCTCTTGTGAAGGTAAATTTCTTTGTACCCAGGCATAATTCTAATGTTGAAAACATGGGACAACATGTACATGGACATTGCTGACTTTGTTATTTGGGGGCTCATACCAAATTCAACGTCGGCCATTGGTAGCAGGAACATCGGTATGTTAAAAATTTTGTTGTTTGATTTGGTTTTATAAGTCCATGATGCATGTCTGCAGAGAATTCATGATATGATTGTTATAATATGTCTTACAAATGTGCATAGTTTCACTATATCATAGTATTATAAATGCATGTCGGTTGATCTGAGTAAGTTAGTGGGGCGCTATCCAGCGTGCCACAATATAGAATTTCTTAATTTGGAAGAGGGATGGTTTAGGGTCCATAGTGGAACTACGAGAAGGCAGATCAAGCAGGGCGGCACTAGGCATCGGCACTGGTTGTGAGTGGATCGAGAGCAACAATGGAACAACGAAAAAGGTAGCTTTGCCAGGAGGCATCGACATTGCCTGAGATCAGAAGGCAGCTCGGGTAGGGTGTTGTATTACATCAACACCAGCCATCACCAGTGTCAGAGGATGGGTTGTGGGGATCAGAGCAAGATGAAGAGGAGGAGGAAGAAGAAGATCACAAAATTGATGCGTAGTATCTGCTAAAGAAATTGATAAAAGGAGTTATATATTTGAAGGACTTCAATCATGTCACTTAGTCAATAGTTTGATTTATTTTTATGTATTTCGCCCGTAGAAACGCACGGGCATTCTGCTAGTATACTAATAAGGACATGATTGCACAACCAAATTAAACATCCAATTACATAGGTGGCTAGTACACACGTGACATTTGCACACACCAAAGTAAACTATTACATGCATAATTAACTAGGATAAACAATCATCTAATCATCATCTACTTCTTTTTGTCACGCTTGCCGCCACTGCTCTACTGGTGGCTTGATCCGGCCTCGTAGAGTACAGTAAGGAGGCACTCCCTCATGTCAATGATCCGCCTGTGCATCTCGTAGCATGTGTACATGTTCTTGGCCGCGAACCTGAGGCGAGGTTCATCAAGTTGCCGTGTCCAGGCTCCGTGCTAGGATACGGGACATGTTCTGTTGGCATCCTGCTTCATCTTTTCGTAGTAGAGGTTGATGATGGCCGAGGCGAGTTCAACCAGTGAGTCCTTCTTCGTGCTGCCCTAGAACCTGTAGTGGTCATGGATTTCAACAAGGTTCTTGCAGGCCAAACCCATAACATCGAGCGCTTTTACATTGTCAGAGGTTTCCACCATAGCGAACTTGTAGTCGGTGCTCTTGACAAACTTGGCGAAACAGTCACAAGGCTATGTGGCCATGCGGTAGTGGTAGATGATGACATGATGGTGCATGCATCGTTTATCCATGAACTTAATACACTAGATGCATGCTGGATAGCGGTTGATGTGTGGAGTAATAGTAGTAGATGCAGACAGGAGTCGGTCTACTAATCTTAGACGTGATGCCTATGTAATGATCATTGCCTGGATATAGTCATGATTATTTGAAGTTCTATCAATTGCCCAACAGTAATTTGTTTATGCACCATTTGCTATTTTTCTCGAGAGAAGCCACTAGTGAAACCTACGGCCCCTGGGTCTCTTTCTCATATTATTTGCCTTTGTGATCTACTTTTCCTTTGCTTTTATTTTCAGATCTATTAAACCAAAAATACAAAAATACCTTGCTGCAATTTATTTTATTTGGCGTTCGATCTATCAATATTTATAACTCTCTCACGTTCGTTTGCCAATTTCTGGCACCGTTACCCGAAAGGATTGACAACCCCTTTTACACGTTGGGTTGCGAGTATTTGTTATTTGTGTGCGGGTGTTGTTTACGTTGTGTTGCTTGGTTCTCCTACTGGTTCGATAACCTTGGTTTCATATCTGAGGGAAATACCTACCCCCGCTGTGCTGCATCATCCCTTCCTCTTTGGGGAAATACCGACGTAGCTTCAAGCGACATCAATGATCTAGGCAAACTCAAGTTACAAGATTGTAAGACTAGCTAGAAATTTCTTAGTTAATTCCATGTTCTCAACGGTGTCCTGTAGGTATTATCCACCTACATTCCTTATATTCCTTTGATATTTGCGATCATGATATATATTAAATTTTATAGAGGGTTGATTCATTTGCTCACTACAATTGATGCTCTTCATCACCATCATGATCTATGCCAACTCGAGGAAAAGGTATGGTAACCAGTAGTCGGAAATTTCTTAGTTAATTCCATGTTATCAAAGGTGTCCTGTAGGATTCTCCAAAAGAAAAAGGTGTCCTGTAGGTATTCTCCACCTATTTATATTCCTTTGCTGTATTAAGAGTGTGTAGCTTATGGTATCTTTCTCGTTGTTTGACAACTGATTTGGTACAAATTTGTTGTGATTTATTTCTAAACCATTGTTTTTTGTACCTAACATCACCCCATATATACTCCAGCTTATTTTTGCTGCATTGGATTGTGAAGCCCGGAAGTATCTTGGTAGTAGAATATGTGAATGGTACAAATGGCTTAGCAGGTGAGTCCTTGATTGGATGTCACTAGCAAATGGATCGTAAAAATATGATATATGTTTCTGATTTTCCATAGAGACATCTTTTTCACTCTTCATGCATTGGTCTTTTGCATATTTTTGTAAATAATACATAATGAATTTACATTTGTATATTTACTATATGACTTAAGTCTCTAAGTGCTATAATGTGCGGGTTTTACATTCCCAACCAGTTGACTTATTTTTTGTAACAAGTTTGTGAACATAATTCTGTAACTAGAGATTGGGCCAGTTGGGAAAGGCATAAGCTAAGTAGATGCATTGTTTTAGCATTCCTAGGATACAAATGATGTGAAAATGGTTCCTATGAAGTACTGATTATTTTAGAATTATGCTACAACTTAAGTTCAATTGATGAACAATTCGAGTGTAGAGGCTTAAATGTTAAGACATCACTGGAGAATTAATCTTGGGTAGGTTTTACTGATTTTGGATAGGACTCTTAAGTGCTCGTCATTTGTTGCAGATCCTCTTGTGAAGGTAAATTTCTTTGTATCCAGGCATAATTATAATGTTGAAAACGTGGGACAACATGTACATGGACATCACTGACTTTGTTATTTGGGGGCTTCTACCAAATTCAACATCGGCCATTGGTAGCAGGAACATCGGTATGTCAATTTTGCTGTTGTTTGATTTGGTTTTATAAGTCCATGATGCATGTCTACAAAGAATTCATGATATGATTGTTATAATATGTTTTACAAATGTGCATAGTTTAACTATATCATAATATTATAAATGCATGTCGGTTGATCTGAGTAAGTTAGTGGGGCGCTATCCAGCGTGCCACAATATAGCACTTCTTAATTTGGAAGAGGGATGGTTCAGGGTCCATAGTAGACCTACAAGAAGGCGATCAAGTAGGGCGGCACTAGACATCGGCACTGGCCGTGAGCAGTGTGAGAGGGTGGATCGAGAGCAACAATGGACGAACGAAGAAGGTAGCTTGTGCCGGGAGGCATTGACATTGCCTGAGATCAGAAGGTAGCTCGGGTAGGGTGTTGTATGACATTGACACCAGCCATCACGAGTGTCAGAGGATGGGTTGTGGGGATCAGAGCAAGATGAAGAGGAGGAGGAAGAAGAAGATCACAAAATTGACATGTAGTATCCGCTAAAGAAATTGATAAAAGGAGGTATATATTTGAAGGACTTCACTCATGTCACTTAGTCAATAGTTTGATTTATTTTTATGTATTTCGCCCGTAGAAATGCACGGGCATTCTGCTAGTATACTAATAAGGACATGATTGCACAACCAAATTAAACATCCAATTACATAGGTGGCTAGTACACACATAACATTTGCACACACCAAAGTAAACTATTACATGCATAATTAACTAGGATAAACAATCATCTGATCATCATCTACTTCTTCTTGTCACGCTTGCCGCCACTTCTCTACTGGTGGCTCAGCCCGGCCTTGTAGAGTACAGTAAGGAGGCACTCCCTCATGTCAACAATCCGCCTGTGCATCTCGTAGCATGTGTACATGTTCTTGGCCGCGAACCTGAGGCGAGGTTCATCAAGTTGCCGTGTCCAGGCCCCGTGCCAGGATACGAGACATGTTCTGTTGGCATCCTGCTTCATTTTTTCGTCGTAGAGATCGATGATGGCTGAGGCGAGTTCAACCAGGGAGTCCTTCTTCGTGCTGCCCCAGAACCTGTAGTGGTCATGGATTTCAACAAGGTTCTTGTAGGCCAAACCCAAAACATCGAGCGCTTTTACATTGTCGGAGGTTTCCACCATAGCAAACTTGTAGTCGGTGCTCTTGACAAACTTGGCGAAACGGTCGCAAGGCTATGTGGCCATGCGGTAGTGGTAGATGATGACATGATGGCGCATGCACAACTGGGCGACAGTAACCTTCTGATCTATGTCGGGATGACCGCCAGTGTACTGGAGGTCGATGCTGCCACCTTGTACTTGTCTCGAGCAAGCAACTACTCTACGATGTTGATGTAGTCCTCCACCATGGCAGGGTTGATTGTGTACACCACCGAGATATCCGTCTCCCTCGCGTGGTGTCGTGGGAAACCACATCCACCTATGGTACCAAGGGTCCCTTGCTGGTTCGGCGGGGGGATGGCACGTTGCGCAAAGAGCAGAGGGGCATGGGACAACACGACAGAGATCACACAGGCAATTTTTACCCAGGTTCGGGCCGCCGTGAGGCGTAAAACCCTAATCCTACTTTGGTGGACTTATGGTGGAAAATATGGTGATGAGCGTAACATGCTTGCCCGGTAGGGTTGCCTCGGGGCAGAACGGCTACACGCATATGAATATGTGAGGGGGTGGATTTGCTAATCCAGTGTCCAACCCTTTCTTTGGTTGCCTTGGGCCTCCTTTTATAGACGAAGGAGTCACCACAGTGGCAAATTAGTCATTATGCACTGATTAGATAGCAAATAGTGCTAACATACCTACTCTGCAGGCTGACAGAGCGCATTAAATGCGCCACTCAACGTCACATCGTAGCTTGCCTGACAAGCCTTGCCGGGCTGTTTTGCCAGCTTCGCACTTGCTTGCTCGACACGTTGCAAGACAAGTGTCATTTGGAGGCATTTTCTGTAGAAAGTGGCTGCCATGTGGCAAATGGCTGCCACTTAGTCAGTTTGCGGCTTGACATCGCATTGATCGATGACTTGCGTCATGATGAAGTGGTGTGGTGAGGTGGTTCTGCTTCCGCGAGTCCCGGCAGGCCCTACCGGAGCGTAATGGGGGCTTGCTTCTGGGGGTGACCCCTCCCTTGCAGGGCTCGCTTGCCCGGCAAGGGAGGTTTCTTCCTTAGTGGTATTTTGCTCCTCTGGCTTGTCTTGGCCTTCTTGTGCTGCATGTTAGTCCTTCAAAGAGCTGATTCCTTGTGCTCCATTATGACCTTGGTGCTGTAATCTTGGTCCCGTGCCTGTGCACAGTCTGGGCAACGGACCCAGGGTTTGTTGCACCAACAGAAGCCCTCGGGCCTGTCCTAAACGCGATGCCGAGCGTCGTCGGGGTAGGCCCTAATAAGTGCACAAGCAGGGGCGTCGAAGTGGCTGGTCCCTTGAGATCTTCTTTGCTTCTTCATTAATCTTGAGCCTGAGCCGGTTTCCGGTTTTCCCGCGCGTCATGTAAAGCCAATCATGGTGGGGCCATTCTTGTAATGGCCCGTGAATGACTTTAACGCACGGGGAAGAAACTGTCAATTCACTCTTCCCACCACGCCCTTATCCCCAGCCACGTATGCGGCATGCATTACGCGGGGTAGGTAACGGAGGCGCGTGGTGCGGGAGAGCATCAAGGCGAGGGCCCGGTCTTCTTGAATTGGTGGAGGGGGCCGACGGTCGCTCGTTGAGGGAACGACTCTCCTTCCCGGCCTGCCTATAAAAGGAGGGGCGGGGGAAGAGCGGAGGCATCCATCTCTTCCCCCTTTCTCCTCCATCTTCTGCCTTCTGCTGGTTATGCTGGAGAGAAGAGCCTGGGGCCAGGCCCCATGTGGTATCTTGAGGTTGGTACCACCAAATGTTTGTGTTGGTGCTTGGGGAGTGAGTCTGGTACATGCTCGGAGAAGACATGGTGGATGGGCCGCCCGTGGTGCGGGAGACATTAAGCCTTCCCATTGTGGGGAAATGCTTGTTTCTTCTGCTGCGATCTTCTGTCTGTCAGATAAGGTGGCATCTTTCATGCCCTGAGCTGCTGCTACTTATTGGCTTGGCGACCAGGTTCTCGGTGTCTTCGATGCTCGCCTAGGAGGCAGGGCTGGGGATCGTTGGTAATCCCAGTACTGCCCCTTCGAGAGGCCCTATGCTGATGTTGAAGGGAGGCGCGCCTTACTACCCACCAAGGTGGGGATCGGCGCGCCCCAAGCCCCCTGGCCGTCTTGGTTGCCCGCCATCTCTTCGGGGGAAGTGCCGGACCGCGAGGTTGGCGTTTCCCTAGAATGGTGTTGATGAAGATGAAGCCAGGGAAGATGGAGAAGGCGGGAGGCAGGCTGTCCAGTCGGAGTACGAAAGCACCGACACGCTCGTCTCCTACTGGCGACCTGCTGCCTCATCTTTCTGTCTTTCCCCTCCTTTCCCTGGCACCTTCATCATCATTTCATCGGTTGTCGGGGAAAGGGTCACCCTCCTGGCGCTTTTGCTTCCTCCAGTGGTCTTCCAGCTGAGCTATGATGTCCTTCTCCGCCGGTGCCTGTGCTGGAGCCTCCTGACTGGTCCTAGAAGCGGTGACCAGGAAACCGCCGGGGTGCTCCTTCCATTCTCCTCCTTCGCAGCCTCTCCACTCCCGATCTTGTGAGGCTGTGCTTGGCAGGTCCTGACGGGATCGGGGTGGCATTGTGCCGGTGCGCACCTCATGCACTCTTCTATTCCCACCGTACTACCTGGGACAAGAGGGACAGGGAGAGGACTTTACGGGGCACTTATCTTTTTTCAATCTTAAATTTGTAGACACTTGCCAAACTTTTGTTCAAATAATGTAATTTCTCGAGTATATGTTTATGTCCTGTAAGGTTTGTACTTGTTTGATCAACATATTAATGAAAAATATGAACCTTGCCGGGGACTCGTGAATGTATATGTCCATGCAGAGGTGGAATGCCTCCTTATTTTTAAATAAACAAGTTTCCCCCGGCAGGCTATCCTGCCAGTACCCTCTATTTTGCTGCCGGGGGCGAAGCCTACCAGGCGAAAATTGTGATGAGGGACCAGCCGCCCGCCAGTCTCTTTTTACCAAAGGCCACTTTGACCATCCTGACCGAAGTCACGTTTGTGTCAGGGGATGGGAACACCTAAGTTTCAAAAAAGCGGTGCGGCTTTCTTATGCACAAGTATTCGCTTACAGAACACGTATGGACAAGTGGTAGAACTTATCTGTTTGGTTTGCCGGAGATCGTAGTGTTGGTTCATCTTTCCAACTTCCTATAGAGGCCAAGCTCATGGTAGGAACCTGCAGTTCATGCAGATGGAAATGATGCAAGATGCAATCTTATCTATATGCATATGCAATGCTCATGAAATGCTTATGCAATCCTGATGATATGCTTAAGCATGCATGCAACTTGCTAGGCCCCCCATGGTCAAAAAAACTTGCTAGGCCCCCCAGTGCTTCATTCATTTCTCCGTTGCTCAGGGTCTGTGCCTGGCTTTGTACAAGGGGTTACATGCAACTGAGGCAAGGCTTGTATAAAGGGGTGGCTGCCGGGCAGGACCCGACAGCCGCGCCTTATGGGTAGAACTTGCGGAGATGCTCAATATTCCATGAGTTTTGCAATTGAATGCCATCTCCAGTCTCTGGACGGACTGCGCCAGGTCTGGTAACTCGAACTACCCAGTAAGGGCCTTCCCAATTCGGCATAAACTTGTTTGTACCCTTGGCGGACTGAACGTGCCTAAGGATAAGGTCACCTTCCTCAAAACACTGGGCACGAACCCTGCGGCTGTGATAGCGACGCAGGGCTTGCTGATAGCGTGCACACGCGTAGCAGCCCGGAGATGGTTCTCCTCGAGTAGCACAGCGTCGCCAGCCGGTGCTGATCTTTTGCTACTTCATTGTAGGCAAGCACTCGAGGGACCCCGTAAATGAGTTCCGTGGGGATAACTGCTTCTGCCCCGATAAACGAGGGAGAAGGGAGTCTGCCCGGTAGCTCGATTTGGTGTCATTCTGAGGGACCAGAGAACTACCGGCAGCTCATCGATCCACCAGCTGTCGTGCTTCTGCAGCGTATCAAAGGTTCTTGTCTTGAGTCCTCGTAGCACTTTAGTGTTCGCACTCTTAGCTTGTCCATTGCTTCTGGGATGTGTGACAGAGGCAAATGAGATCTTACTTCCGAGGGCATGCACATATTGCATGAAGGCGCGGCTCGTGAACTGGGTGCTGTTGCCGGTAATGATCCTTGCTGGAACTCCAAAACGACACACCAATTCTTTCAAGAACTTGATAGCTGACTGGGCAGTCACCTTTCTCACGAAAGCTACTTCTGGACACTTTGTAAACTTGTCGATAGCAATGAACAAGAATTCAAAGCCCCCGACAGCTCGGGGGAAAGGGTCAAGGATATCGAACCCCCAGACTGAAAACGACCATGACAAAGGGATTGTCTGAAGAGCTTGTGCAGGCAGGTGGATGTTCTTGGAATGGAACTGGCAGGCTTCACACTTGGTGACTAGCTCGACCGCATCTTGGAGGGCTGTGGGCCAGTAGAATCCTTGCTGGAATGCTTTCCCAACTAACGCCCTTGATCCAATGTGGGAGCCGCACATGCCTTTGTGTATTTCAACCAGTAGTTCCTTTCCTTCTTCCCGACAGATGCACTTCCATTTCACAATGTTGGGCCTCCTTCTATACAGAGTGTCATCAACAAACTGATACATACTGGTCCTCCGGGCTACTCTTTCAGCTTCATCTTGGTCATCGGGAAGTTCTCCAGTTTGGAGGAAATGGACTATGTGCCTTGCCCAAGTTGGAGCCTGGAGCTCGGCAACAAGGACTAGCGGCACCTCCTCCACTGCAGGGGCACGTTCCTCATTCGCGGGGTCCATTAGCCAGGCTGGAGGGTGCGTTCCAATAAGTGATGAGGAGTTTTTTCTGGCAGGATCCCTCCCAGGAGCCCCGGGAGGCTCTACTGGGAGAGGCTTACCGAAGTCCATCTTCCTCCTTTTCCGGGCCATTGTTGCTGGGGATACGGAGGGCTGAGTAAGATGGAGAACAAAAGTTCATGGTTCCACAAGAAGCTTTTGCGTATCACACTTTGACAGATGATCAACTATGCTGTTTTTCGCACGGGGTACGTGCTCTGTTTGCAATCCGTTGAAGTGTTCCTCCAATCTTCTCACTTCCTCAACATATGCCTCCATCAATGGACTTTGGTAATCCTTGTTTACTTGTCTCACCACAAGATGTGAATCTCCTCGAATGATCAGCTTCTTGATTCCCAATTCTGTCGTAATCATGAGCCCGACAATGAGCCCTTCATATTGTGTTGTATTGTTAGTTGCCTCCTCCCGGGGAAAGTGCATCTGGAGGACGTACTTCAAGTTTTCCCCTGTAGGGGCGACGAGAAGCACGCCAACCCTGCACCTTGTAGGGAGAAGGCACCATCAAAATACGTGATCCATTCTTGGGGCGCTTCCTTACCGGGGATAACTGTTTCCAGCACTTCCTCATAAGGGGTTGGCGTCCATTCTGCAATAAACTCTGCCAAAGCCCTGCTCTGAATTGTTGATGTGCTCTCAAACTTCAGGCCAAAGCTGGATAACTCCAAAGCCCATTCCACTATTCTACCGGTACCCTCAGGGTTGCAGAGTATCCTTTGCAACGGGAAGCGAGTGACAACCATGATCTCATGGGCTTGGAAGTAGTGGCGCAGTTTCCTTGAGGCCATGATGAGGCCAAAAATCATTTTTTGCACATGAGAGTACCTCGATCTAGCCCCCTACAGCAGGGAACTAACAAAGTACACTGGGCGCTGCACCACTTTCTTCCTTGCCGCGTCCTTGGGGTTGCCCTCGTTGTCATGCTCTTCTCTGTCCTGATCCTTATCTAGCTCTGCCGGGCCCTGCTCACTCTCTTCTTCTTCCACTTCCCGTTGTGCCAGTAAGGCTGCACTAACCACTTGATTAGTTGCCACCAAGTACAGCATCAACGACTCTTGGGGTTTAGGGGCAACCAAAGTGTGCACAGAGGACAAGTAGGCCTTCAACTCTTACAAAGCTGCATATGCTTCCAGGGTCCACTTCATGGGCCCTGCCTTCTTCAAAATTTTGAAGAACAGCAAGGCGCGCTCAGCAGACTTGGAGATGAATCTGCTAAGCACGGCAACGCACCTTGCCAGATGCTTCACATCCTTAATTGTCTTGGGTGCCTATATCTTCTTGATAGCCTTGATCTTGTGGGGGTTGGCTTCGATCCCTTGATGGGATACGAAGAACCCAAGTAGCTTGGTGGAGGGGATGCCAAATACGCACTTCTCAGGGTTTAGCTTCAAGTTGATCTTACGCAGATTGGCAAATGTCTCCTCTAAATCCTGGATGAGGGTTGATCTATCCTTGATTTTGACCATGTTGTCATCCATATAAGCCTCAATGTTTATGTGCAACTGTGGTTCAAAACTAATATGGACTTCTCTTGCAAAAGTGGACCCGACACTCTTTAAGCCAGAAGGCATGCGCACAAAGTAGTACATACCACATGGGGTGATGAACGAGGTCTTCTCTTTGTCTTCCTTGGACATGAAGATCTGATGATACCCAGAGTATGCATCCAAAAAGGAGAGAAAATCACAACCTGAAGTGGAGTCCACAATCTAGTCGATGCGCGGCAAGGGAAATGGGTCCTTCGGGCAAGCCTTGTTGAGATCTGTGAAATCTATGCAAAGCCTCTATTTCCCGTTGGCCTTGCCCACTACCACTGGGTTTGCTAACCAGGTCAGATGCAGTACTCCTGTGACCAGACCAGCTGCCTCAAGCTTCTTGATCTCTTCGGCAATGAACTGCTGCCTCTCCAAGGCCCGCTTTCGAACCTTCTGCTTGACAGGTCGGGTATGTGGGCACTCAACAAGGTGGTGCTTGATTACCTCCCTGGGAACACCGGGGATATCATATGGTTGCCAGGCAAGCACATCGATATTCTCCCACAGGAAGGCAACGAGCGCGCTTTCCTATTTGTCGTCAAGGGTGGTGCTGATGGTGAAGGTACCTTCAACGCCAGCCAGCCCTGCCAGGACCTTCTTCACATGTGGTGCAGCGACCTTCGGTCTCTTGTTGTTGGAACTCTTCGGCAAGTCATCAACAGGCGCATCACACTCCGAAGAGGCACGCTTCCTAGATTCCTTGCTGGTGTCCCTATTGTCCTTCTTCTTTCCTTTGTTTTCCTTGGCGGGAGCTGCTGTTGTCGCGGCCTCTACCGTGACTGCGTCCCGGTACATCTTATCCACACAAATGATTGCGTCCTTCTCGTCTGACGGGATGGAAATGACTCCTACTGGCCCTGGCATCTTCAAAGTGTTGTAGGCATAGTGAGATGCCGCCATGAACTTTGCTAGAGTTGGGCATCCAAGAATCCCATTGTACGACAGGGGGAGGTCAACCACATCAAACACAACCTTCTCAGTCTGATAGTTCATTTCTCCCCCAAATGTCATTGGCAATGTGATCTTTCCCTTAGGATGACTCCTGCCGGGGTTAACTCCTTGAAACGTGCCCGTGACCTTCAGCTCCTCCTCTGCTATCTGAGGTTTGCTAATAACCTTTGGGGAAATCAGATTCAACCCAGCCCCGTTGTCAACCAACATCTTTGTGACTTTGAGGTTGCGAATTGTTGGAGATACCAACAATGGCAAGCATCCTACCGTGGTGGTGCGATCTGGATGGTCCTATTCATCAAAGATAATGGGCGCGCGTGACCATTTGAGCGGCTTCCGAGCCTCTGCTGCTGGCTCCACGGCATTGACCTCACGCATCCACCATTTAAGTTGGTGGTGAGAGGAGTGCAAAGATGCACCGCCGTCAATGCATAGGGCGTCAGCGGCCTTCTGGAACTGCTAAGCGCGGCAACACACCCTGTCAGACGCCTCACATCCTTAACTGTCCGGGGTGCTTGTATCTGCTCGCTAGCCTTGATCTTGTCGGTGTTGGCTTCGATCCCTCAATGGGATATGAAGAACCCAAGTAGCTTGGTGGAGGGGACGCCAAATACACACTTCTCCGGGTTTAGCTTCAAGTTGATCTTATGCAGATTGGCAAATGTCTCCTCTCAATCCTGGATGAGGGTTGATCTATCCTTGGTTTTGACCACGATGTTATCCATATAGGACTCAATGTTTATGTGCAACTGTGGTTCAAAACCAATCTGGACTGCTCTTGCAAAAGTGGAGCCGACACTCTTTAACCCGAAAGGCATGCGCACAAAGCAGTACATACCACATGGGGTGATGAATGAGGTCTTTGTCAGATTCGGGTTTCTGCAGACCCTTGAGAGGTTCAAACACTGGGGTGCGTGCGAAGAACTCGTCCTCACCAATCTGCCTGCTCAACGATTCCAAGGCCTAGCTTGACGAACCCAAGGGACAAGAGACACAACAGTTTATCCTGGTTCAGTCCACCTTGCAGTGTAATAACTTACTCCAGCTTTGTGGTGGATTGCCTCGAGGGGCTGAGAATGAACTAGTACAGTGGTAGAACAACCTCAGGAGGTGAGGTGTTCTTGAGCTTGATGAGCTGGTGGATGACAGGATGATCTGAATGATCCCTCCCTCCTATGGTGGTGGCTATGTCCTATTTATAGTGGCCTTGGTCCTCTTCCCAAATGTAAGGCAGGAAGGGATCCCACAACGGTCAAATTTGAAGGGGGGCAACTAGTACAAGTTATACTGACAAAAGTAGTCTTCGCCTGCGAAAGCCTCTGGTGGTGACGCCGCGGTGGGCTCCGCGATGACCTCCGTCCTGCCGTCCTGGAGGTCTTGGTCTCGTTGCACCGGAAACCTTTGCTTGATTCCTCGGGACTCCACGCCTGCGCCTGCCTCCTTAGCACCAAAAGAGGAAACTGGTACACTGCGCCCGCTTGCCTAGCCTTGGTCGTCATGGCTCACGTCATGTGAGCCTCGTGATGTGCACCTTGCATTGATATCTCTGCTCCTCAGGAGCCAGCCTGGTGAGGCCGCTCCCAGGGAGGTCTTAGTGTCGTCCGCCCCGCGAGGCTTGGACCCTCGCGAGGGTCTTGGGTTTTTGTTGATGAAGCTGGGCCATACTGGGCTGTTGACAGAGCCACGTCGTGGGCTGCTGTCACATCCCTAGCTTATGGTACTGCCTGGTGTTTTGCATCTTGTTGCATCATGATTAAATTCTATTTAAGTTGCAATAGGGATTTACCAAACCCTAGCATATGAAAGAATTCAACTAGGTTCAAATAAAAATATTTTCAATGAACCCAAAATGCCTTCCCAAAAATGTTCATCATCTTTGGATTGGTCTAGAACCTCTGCCAAAAATGGTGCACATTTTTCTAGGACACTTTGGATTTTTGAATTAATCCATTGTATTTGAATTTGGACATTTAAATCTTATAAATATTTTTAATTGTCCAAATAATCCTGAAAGTACTTGAGGGCTGTTGGGAAATATTTCAAAGGTGCCTAAAATTATTTTTAGGATTTTACCAAGTGGTTTAGTATTTTTACTAAATCAAAAACAACTGCAGAAAATAGAAAAAATAGAAATAAAAGAGAGAGAGAGAGAGAGAGAGAGAGAGAGAGAGAGAGAGACTACCTGTGTTACCTACAGGCCCAGCCCACCTGGCGGCCCAGCCACCTGGCCGGCCCACCGAGGGCAGGGGCGTCTTCTTCCTCCTGCCAGAAGGCAGAGGAGAAGACAGCCACGGCGCCGCGGCGTGCCACGCCGGCAGCTGCCTGCCTGGCTGTCCCCTCGTCGCCCTGGACTCCCTCTGCGATGCCACGCACTCCCTCTCGACCCCTTCGCTCTCTCCCTGGACCCCTCCCCCTCCTCTGCTCTCTCCCGCAGCACCACCGAGCGGAGCTCACCGTCGCCACTCGTCACCACCGCGGCCACCGTGCCCCCGCCGACTCACTAGCGTGCCCATCGGCTCCGCCTCATCACCACACATCGACAAGCCAACGGCCACGACCTCGGGAGCCCCTCATCACCGGCATCTTCATCGTCATCAAGCTTCGGCACCGACGACCGCCGCCATCGATTCGCTTGCTCTAGCTCCTCCCCGACCCCGCCGTGCTTCTCCACCGAACCGCTGTGAGCTTCTGCTGTGTTTCCCCCTTTTTCCGCTGTTCCCCGCGCCCTCTAGCCGCCGCCCCACGAGCATCGAGCTCCGGCCATCGCCATGGCCGGCGAGCCTCGCGCTCCCGAGCTCTTCCGCTCGTCTCCATAGCACCCGCGTGCTCTCCAGGTCCCTACGAAGCCGTAGAAGCCCTTGTTTGGCCTCCCTGTGCACCGCAGCGACGCCTGCCTCGTGCCCGTGGCTTCGGCAGCCGCCCGGCTCAATGCTGTCGCCAACTCCGGTGACCCTGCGCCCCCCTGCTGCCTTCGTTGGATGCGCGGGAGGAAGGGCTGCAGACTGGTGTCCTTCGCACGTCGAACCGCTGCCGGAGCAGCGTCTCCGAGCTTCCACGACGGTTTTGGTCGCCGCCGGCCAACTCCGGCGGGCTGACGTGGCACCGTCATTAGGGGCTAATCACCCCGCTAACTAAACTATGTGCCACTGACAGTGGGCCCCACGCCTTATTTAATCCCAGTTTTGTTTCTGTTTAGGTTAGTTTAAAACCCAGCGGCACCCACATGCCTGAGTTGACCCTGCTGACGTGGCCTTTGACTGGGCCCACACATCAGCGACCCTAACCAGCACCGTGACACTGACCAGTGGGACCCACTGCTCAGGTTTGACCGGGATCATGCACGGTTGACCTGCTGACGTCATGATGGTGTCAGGCTGACGCAATAATCCTTTTCTGGAATTTAAATAAATCTTAAATGATTTATTTATTTCGGAAAATATCCAAAACTTTGAAAAATCATAGAAAATAATCTATAACTCCAATGGAAATAAATTATATATGAAAAATGATTAGAAAAATATGAAGAATCTTTTTATGCCATGTTCATGCATGTTTGAGCAAGCTAACATCACTGTTTAGGATGAAACATGATTAGGCCAACTTTCATAATAGGTTTGGAGTTGGAATTTGATGTAGTTTTGAATTTCACTTCAATTGAAATGACTTTCAATTGCATTAGCCCAAATCACAGCATATTGCCATGTGATGATCATGCATCATATTGTTGCATCGCATTGATTGTGTTCCCTCTTGTTTGTCGGTGTTTGTTCCCCCTCGGTAGACGTATATTCCGGCGACGAGAACGATGACACCGATGAAGTGTGTTCCTCTTCAGAAGTGTCAGGCAAGCAAAACCCCCTTATTCATTCCGATACAATCCCAATCTCTCGCTCCTGCTCTCTTTTACTGCATTAGGACAACAACGATTCAACTGTTACATGTTGCGGTAGTTGAACCCCTTTCCTCTGCATGACCTGTCATTGCCACAGTAAATAGATGAAACCCACTAGCATGAGTAGGAGTTGTTTGAGCCCTGATGTGCCTACTCATTCATGCTTGGTTGTCATGCCTTCTATTGCTTAGAGTTGTGTCAGGTCTGATTCATCGGGGATGAATTGGAAAGTTGTGAACATGTCCTACTGTTGAGAGCTAAGTGTGTAAACACGGTTTGGTAATGGTAGCGGTGAGAGGCCATGTAGGAGTACATGGTGGGTAGTCTCATTGCAGCCGTCCTCAGGAACTGAGTTCTGTGTTTGTGATCCATGAACAGTTACTACCACACATATGGCTCCGGGCGCTCCAAGCTCTTTCGACTTATTAATCAACCTGATCTCTGTCCAGGAGTTGCAACTAGTTTCTGGTGTTTGTAGGTAGTGTTAGTAGTCTACCAAGTGGCACCCGGTACAGGTGGGCTTGGGACAGACTAGGCACAGTGGCACGGTGTACCAAGTGGCACTCGGATGGTGGGCTTGGGAACCCTACACACATCGTTTGGGGCCGTGAGCGACACCCCGGCCGGATCTCCTTGCGGATGGAACCCGAATAGGTGATAAACCTGGACTAGAGACTTTTTGGTTAGTCAGGTCGTGGCCGACTCCCTCGCTAGGCTTCCGCTTGAAGGTTTCCGAGATACATGATGTGTACATGGTGGTAAGTGGCGAGAGCATGTGTGAAGAAGTACACCCCTGCAGGGTTATCATTATCTATTCTAATATCCGGATTCCTAGGATATGGAAACTTGGACCCCTTGCATAGTTCATAGACAAGTGAAAGTGGATACACTAAAATGCGCAAGATAAGCGTGAGTGCTATGGATGGCGTTCTCGTAGGGAGACGGGAGCGGATCCATAGTGGAGTATTGATATGGTGACTATGTGGACTCATGTGCGCCACCTCAAAAGAGTTACTTGCAGTTGTAGTTCAGGTTAGCCACTGAGTCAAAGCTGGCTTACTGCAGTTAAACTCCACCACCCCCTTTGTTGATACGGATGCATATGTAGTTAGTTCTAATGTAAGTCTTGCTGGGTACATTTGTACTCATGTTTGCTTAATTTATGTTTTGCAGAGGGACTTCAGTCTCGCTAGTAGTTCCACGTGGACTTCGACGTTTAGCTTGATACCTCAGCTACGATCTTGTGCCCTAGATAGGATCTTGTAGATAGTCAGGTTTCTCAGTCTTTTTCATTTGTAGATGTCTGTACTTAGACATGTTAAGATTCCGCTTGTGCTTTGACTTGTATGCTCTGTATGTTGGGTCATGAGACCCATGTTTGTAATACTTGGCTCCTCGGAGCCTAATGAATAAATACTCTGAGCCGTAGAGTCTTGTTGTGATGCCATGTTGTATTGCACATATTGAGCATATTGTGTGTATGATTGAAATGCTTGGTATGTGTGGGATCCGACAACCTAGTTGTTTATCCTTGGTAGCCTCTCTTATGGGGAAATGTAGGTCTTGTGCTTCCATGAGCCATAGTAGTCCGCTACATCCCGGTTCACCAGAGCCCTGCTAGCCCAGCACTACTACTCCGAAACACTTGACTGGCCAGCATGTGATTCACTTCATTCCTGTGTATGTCCATTTGGGGAAATGTCACGCGGTGACATCCGGAGTCCTGCCTAGCCTGCTACAGCCCGGGTTCCCAGAGTCCTGTTAGCCCAGTACTACAGCCCGGATTCACACGCTGCTGACCGACATGTTCGATGTTGATTCATGTATGCCAGTCCCCGTAAGTTAGTGCCACTTTGGGTTCACGACTAGTCATGTCGGCCCGGGTTCTCTGTCATATGGATGCTAGCAACACTATCATATATGTGAGCCAAAAGGCGCAAATGGTCCCGGGCCATGGTAAGGCGACACCCGTGGGAATACCCTGCGTGAGGCCGCAAAGTGATATGAGGTGTTACAGGCTAGATCAGTGTGACTTAGAATCGGGGTTCTGACAGCTTTGGTATGAGAGCCTGACTGCCTGTAGGATTACCAAGCCAAGCTGGTCGAAGTCGTGTCTAGAAATGCTTTAGTTATATAAGGGAATTGATTGTGGATGGGAACTTAAGGCTCTTTTTACTCCTTTACCTTATGCCCTTTTGCTCCGAGTCAACCTCTTCTTTTCTACGGGGGTTAAGAACTAGGCTTCTCTTCTATCTCTCAGGATGACATGTTACTAAACCATAGTTGCCTAGGATTGTTGAGTTCAAGCCTCAGTTCAGTTCCTACTAATTCCATATGTTCATAGCTGGCCTCATAATCTTGATATTGTGATGTTGAGTGGTTATGCCACCATTTTTTGCAGGATGTCTCAAATCATTTTGAGCATTTACAACCGTTATGCTGTCCGAGTCATCCCAGGTTTCTAAATAGTCTGATGCACTTGCAAATCTTTCCTCCATGTTCCCATTGTATTTTTGGGCCAGATTAAGCACACTAATCGGTGTGTTGAGGTACTCCGTTGCCTTGACGTGTATGTTGGAGTTAGTATTATGACCCTAGGTGTCCTCGAGAATTTAGCAATGCTTCCGTATCCCTAGGGTGATGATTCTGGCCATCATTCTTGGAAGCATCCCGTGATGCCATTTAGTAGTAGGTATTCTCCTCCTGGGTTTTGAACCCGAGATTCACCCTACTTCATGTTGTTAGTATTTGCTAGTTCCGTTAAGATATTAGTAACCTTGTGATAGTCCTCGAGGTCCGTGGTATTTCCTTCTTCCAAATACCATGAACCATTAAGGCAGAAGTTCTTTGAACCAAAAGATCACCATTAGAGTACTCATGAGGAGTTCTCCATTCATAATTGTGATTCTGCCAGTTCTACCTTTCTGCATGGGTTATCTGGAAGAAATATGTTGAACTCGTTCGACATACTAATCTATGCATCCACAACTCAGAAAGTTATATATTCCTTTGAGTTGTCCCCCTTCAGTTATATTCCGACCTTCATCTATCAATTGATAGTCAAGAGTATGTGAGCATTCGTTCATCGGTGCCTATCATTCTTGTGGTCCGTCAAACCATTCTAGTTCAGAATGACTAGGAGAAACAAACTCTAGTACCTCATCCATTTCTAGGATTGGGTCAAAGCAGTTGTATTTCGCAGATCAAATGCAATCAAGCTATTGGTCTATTCTACCCTATAGTATTATCCACTTTATGTCAGGAATGTCATGAGAATTGCACCTTACCTTATGAATTCTTGACGTAGTGATACTTCTCGCCATCATTATTCATTCCTCGGTGTTGTGTTGTCGCAACCGGAATACCGACAAGTGAATCGTGATGTGTGAAATCAATACTCCTAGCAACCCTTTGCTTGGTAGTTAATGGACATTAATATCATTCTTAGTGTGCTGATTATTGAATCATCACCCTAAGGTTGATCGTGCTACCTAGTCCTTATTTCCTGGTGCACTCTTCGATCAACGGGTTAGGATTTTGCCAAACCCTTGCTCTTTTGATCATATCGTCTTGCCCTGGAAAGCAAGATTAATCTCGAGCTTAGTATCATGTCGGTGGTTCGTGATTTTCCGAATATCTTCTCAGAAGTATTACCAGGTTGTCACCTGACCGCTATGTGGAGTTCATGATCAAGTTGGTTTCTTGCAAACCAGCCATTCTCCAAGAATCTGTGTCGGTTACCCCCCTGAGCTAGTTGGTTAAGCTAAACAATAACTTGTAGAGTTGGAAGATAAAATTTTGCCAACTTAGTTCGTCTCAAGGGATATATTTGCGTGTGTTGAAGATAGATGATATCTTCATCGATTGGTCCCTGTGATCAGTTGTTGGACCTATTGTCATATCAAAACTTTGATTTGAGTATGGGCTATCATCAAATCAAATCAGAACCAACGATGTTCATAATGTTGTATTACTCGTGGTTGATCCCTCGAGCATACACCATTATATCTTTTGGGTCTGACCAATGCTATCACTTGTTCACATAATTATGGAATTCCATCTCCATGGAAACCTGGATGAATTGTTGTTGAGCCCATCAGCAACACTGCTACCTTCTCCATGATTCGTGTTGAACATCCAGCTAGCATTGGAAACTTTATAAGCATTATCTTCATGTTTCGTTCATGAAGCATATGTTTGGATGAAGAAAGTGACTACCTCTGATTCATGTGCATTTGGTGAAAGTTGCTACCGTGAATTCAAGAAAGTTAGTTTTGCTTCCTCTGGAATCATCCCAAGTCATTCATGCACATGTGCGAAGTATTCTATGGCTTGGAGACTTGTAACCTTCATTCTATATGTATCCCTAGCACACAAAGCCACTGATTGATTTGTTCAAGGATAAGAAGTTTAAATGCTATTCCCGAAGGGCCCAGACGGACATGCACAAGACTTCATTATTTCAATGATGGTTCACCATTTGAACCCGGTAGTGTTTTATTGTAAGACTACTATGTGATCATGCTTGTCTTCGACAGCGTGTTCATAGGTTTGTAGTAGAACCAGCTTATGTTTTGGAGCTTGCTATCGTAGTTCATTTCCCGAGAATCTTGCAATGCCATCTCATCGACTTGTGTTGCAAACTTTCTTTTCAGACATGCCGAGTCTGAAGTATCCTATCACCAATCAAATCTGAATCTCAGGCAGATATGATGGTTGGAACATTCCCAACAGTTGCATTTTGTTCCCAGCTTGCACCGCCATTGTGCCAATTCCCCATAGGTTGCCCTTCTCGGTAGTTGCTGTCCAATATCATCTTCAAAAGTGGACTTACCATGAGTCCCATCCATTTCCGATGATAAGAAAAAATCATCCATTGCGTTGTCTTCAACAAGGTAGTCCACATCATCCATTCTAGTCTGGGTATGCCATTCCTGTGAACTTCACCAAATGATTGTTGGTGAATTCCCTTAGGCTGGTATAGAGAGTTTCAATGATCTCCGTATCAAAAGTAATTCTTTTTGCCACTTAAGGGAATAACTCTATGAGTCATCTCCCCTAAAATGTCTCGTTATGGTATCATGGGCAACTTAACTCCTCGCTACCTTGAAACCCCCTCACTATCTATTTAAGCCTGGAATTGTTTCCTACCAAATCGAGCCACCACCTTCTATTTCCTATCACCCCGATGAGTGTCTCGTGTCTTAGCTCAAGAGATATTCCTACGTCTCATTTCGTGAGTTGATCCTGAGTTGTTCGATCTTCGAGAAGATCGATCCTTCTAGAGTTTCCCTTTCTCCTTCGTGTCGTGTTGGACAAAGATCTCGAAGGCCAAGACGTCAAGATCATGTGGTAGAACGAATCAACATCTTTGATGAGGGCACTTGGATCATGAAGATCGTGCTAGCTTTGTATCCCCTCTGTCTTCTTACCTCACGTCTTGAATCTTGGGACGAGATTCTTGTTTAGTGGGGGTGAGCTGTCACATCCCTAGCTTATGGTACTGCCTGGTGTTTTGCATCTTGTTGCATCATGTTTAAATTCTATTTAAGTTGAAATAGGGATTGACCAAACCCTAGCATCAGAAAGAATTCAACTAGGTTCAAATAAAAATATTTTCAATGAACCCAAAATGCCTTCCCAAAAATGTTCATCATCTTTGGATTGGTCTAGAACCTCTGCCAAAAATGGTGCACATTTTTCTAGGACACTTTGGATTTTTGAATTAATCCATAAGTATTTGAATTTGGACATTTAAATCTTATAAATATTTTTAATTGTCCAAATAATCCTGAAAGTACTTGAGGGCTGTTGGGGAAATATTTCAAAGGTGCCTAAAATTATTTTCAGGATTTTACCAAGTGGTTTAGTATTTTTACTAAATCAAAAACAACAGCAGAAAAATAGAAAAAACAGAAATAAAAGAGAGAGAGAGAGAGAGAGACTACCTGTGTTACCTGCAGGCCCAACCCACCTGGCCGGCCCACCGAGGGCAGGGGCGTCTTCTCCCTACTGCTAGAAGGCAGAGGAGAAGACAGCCACGGCGCAGCAGCGTGCCACGCCAGTAGCTGCCTGCCTGGCTGCCCCCTCGTCACCCTGGTCTCCCTCCACGATGCCACGCACTCCCTCTCGACCCCCTCGCTCTCTCCCTGGACCCCCTCCCCCTCCTCTGCTCTCTCCCGCGGCACCACCGAGCAGAGCTCACCATCGCCACTTGTCACCACCACGGCCACCATGCCCCCGCCGACTCACTAGCATGCCCATCAGCTCCGCCTCATTACCGCACGTCGACAAGCCAACGGCCATGACCTCAGGAGCCCCTCATCGCCGGCATCTTCATCGTCATGAAGCTTTGGCACCGACGACCGCGTCGATTCGCTTGCTCCAGCTCCTCCCCGACCCCGCCGTGCTTCTCCATCGAACCGCTGTGAGCTTCTACTGCGTTTCCTCCTTTTTCCACTGTTCCCCGCGCCCTCTAGCCGTCGCCCCGCGAGCATCGAGGTCCGACCATCGCCATGGCTGACGAGCCTCGCGCTCCCAAGCTCTTCCGCTCGTCTCTGTAGCACCCGCGTGCTCTCCAGGTCCCTACGAAGTCGTAGAAGCCCTCGTTTGGCCTCCCCGTGCACTGCAGCGACGCCTGCCTCGTGCCCGTGGGTTCGGCAGCCGCCCGGCTCAACACCGTCGCCAACTCCGACGACCCTGCGCCCCCTGCTACCTTCGTTGGATGCGCGGGAGGAAGGGCTACAGACTGGTGTCCTTCGCGTGTCGAACCGCTGCCGGAGCAGCGTCTCCGGCGAGCTTCCACCACGGTTTTGGTCGCCGCCGGCCAACTCCGGCGGGCTGACGTGGCGCCGTCATTAGGGGCTAATCACCCCGCTAACTAAACTATGTGCCACTGACAGTGGGCCCCACGCCCTATTTAATCCCAGTTTTGTTTCTGTTTAGGTTAGTTTAAAACCCAGCGGGACCCACATGCCTGAGTTGACCCCGCTGACATGGCCTTTGACTGGGCCCACACGTCAACGACCCTAACCAGCACCGTGACACTGACCAGTGGGACCCACTGGTCAGGTTTGACCGGGATCATGCCCGGTTGACCTGCTGACGTCATGATGGTGTCAGGCTGACGCAGTAATCCTTTTCTGGAATTGAAATAAATCTTAAATGATTTATTTATTTCAGAAAATATCCAAAACTTTGAAAAATCATAGAAAATAATCTATAACTCCAATGGAAATAAATTATATATGAAAAATGATCAGAAAAATATGAAGAATCTTTTTATGCCATGTTCATGCATGTTTGAGCAAGCTAACATCACTGTTTAGGATGAAACATGATTAGGCCAACTTTCATAATAGGTTTGGAGTTGGAATTTGATGTAGTTTTGAATTTCACTTCAATTGAAATGACTTTCAATTGCATTTGCCCAAATCACAGCATATTGCCATGTCATGATCATGCATCATATTGTTGCATCGCATTCATTGTGTTCCCTCTTGTTTGTCGGTGTTTGTTCCCCCTCGGTAAACGTATATTCCGGCGACGAGAACGATGACACCGATGAAGTGTGTTCCTCTTCAGAAGTGCCAGGCAAGCAAAACCCCCTTGTTCATTCCGATACAATCCCAATCTCTCGCTCCTGCTCTCTTTTACTGCATTAGGACAACAACAATTCAACTGTTACATGTTGCGGTAGTTGAACCCCTTTCCTCTGCATGACCTGTCATTGCCACAGTAAATAGATGAAACCCACTAGCATGAGTAGGAGTTGTTTGAGCCCTGATGTGCCTACTCATTCATGCTTGTTTGTCATGCCTGCTATTGCTTAGAGTTGTGTCAGGTCTGATTCATCGGGGATGAATTGGAAAGTTGTGAACATGTCCTACTGTTGAGAGCTAAGTGTGTGAATACGGTTTGGTAATGGTAGCGGTGAGAGGCCATGTAGGAGTACATGGTGGGTAGTCTCATTGCAGCCGTCCTCAGGAACTGAGTTCTGTGTTTGTGATCCATGAACAGTTACTACCACACATTGGGCTCCGGGCGCTCCAAGCTCTCTCGACTTATTAATCAACCTGATCTCTGTCCAGGAGTTGCAACTAGTTTCTGGTGTTTGTAGGTAGTGTTAGTAGTCTACCAAGTGGCACCCGGTACAGGTGGGCTTGGGACAGACTAGGCACAGTGGCATGGTGTACCAAGTGGCACTCGGATGGTGGGCTTGGGAACCCTACACACATCGTTTGGGGCCGTGAGCGACACCCCGGCCGGATCTCCTTGCGGATGGAACCCGAATAGGCGATAAACCTGGACTAGAGACTTGTTGGTTAGTGAGGTCGTGGCCGACTCCCTCGCCAGGCTTCCGCTTGAAGGTTGCCGAGATACACGATGTGTACATGGTGATAAGTGGCGAGAGCGTGTGTGAAGAAGTACACCCCTGCAGGGTTAGCATTATCTATTCGAATAGCCGGATTCCTCGGATATGGAAACTTGGACCCCTTGCATAGTTCATAGACAAGTGAAAGTGGATACTCTAAAATGCGCAAGATAAGCGTGAGTGCTATGGATGGCGTTCTCATAGGGAGATGGGAGCGGATCCATAGTGGAGTATTGATATGGTGACTATGTGGACTCGTGTGCGCCACCTCAAAAGAGTTACTTGCAGTTGTAGTTCAGGTTAGCCACTGAGTCAAAGCTGGCTTACTGTAGTTAAACTCCACCACCCCCTTTGTTGATACCGATGCATATGTAGTTAGTTCTGATGTAAATCTTGTTGGGTACATTTGTACTCACATTTGCTTAATTTATGTTTTGCAGAGAGACTTCAGTCTCGCTAGTAGTTCCACGTGGACTTCGACGTTTAGCTTGATACCTCAGCTACGATCTTGTGCCCTCGACAGGATCTTGTAGATAGTCAGGTTTCTCAGTCTTTTTCATTTGTAGATGTCTGTACTCAGACATGTTAAGCTTCTGCTTGTGCTTTTACTTGTATGCTCTGTATGTTGGGTCATGAGACCCATGTTTGTAATACTTGGCTCCTCGAAGCCTAATGAATAAATACTCTGAGTCGTAGAGTCTTGTTGTGATGCCATGTTGTATTGCACATATTGAGCATATTGTGTGTATGATTGAAATGCTTGGTATGTGTGGGATCCGACAACCTAGTTGTTTATCCTTGGTAGCCTCTCTTATGGGGAAATGTAGGTCTTGTGCTTCCATGAGCCATAGTAGTCCACTACAGCCCGGTTCACCGGAGCCCTGCTAGCCCAGCACTACTGCTCCGGAACACTTGACTGGCCGGCATGTGATTCACTTCGTTCCTGTGTCTGTCCCTTTGGGGAAATGTCACGCGGTGACATCCGGAGTCCTGCCTAGCCTGCTACAGTCCGGGTTCCCGGAGTCCTGTTAGCCAGTGCTACAGCCCTGATTCGCACGCTGCTGACCGACATGCTCGATGTTGATTCATGTATGCCTGTCCCCGTAAGTTAGTGCCACTTTGGGTTCACGACTAGTCATGTCGGCCCGGGTTCTTTGTCATATGGATGCTAGCGACACTATCATATACGTGAGCTAAAAGGCGCAAACGGTCTTGGGCCATGGTAAGGCGACACCCGTGGGAATACCGTGCGTGAGGCCGCAAAGTGATATGAGGTGTTACAGGCTAGATCGGTGTGACTTAGAATCAGGGTCCTGACAGCCGCAGGCACGCAAGTCGGGGTACCCCCATTCCCAGGATGCCAACAGTAGCCCCCGGGCCCAAGGCGCGCTCGAGCTTGGCTTTGAGGCGAAGCCAAAGGGCAAGTGTGGAGCGCCGCGGGCCCCAACCGCCTACGGCCTCGGATGACACGTGGCGATTAATGCGACGTGGGCACCTCCGCTCCCACGCTGCCTCGGCAACTGCTCCTGGCTGACAAAAAGGATGGCATCTACCGTGAAGCCTTCATTGCTCTTCCTCAGTCTTGCTCCAGATCCCCTTTACCTTCTACTCAGAAAACCTCCAGATCTGTCACATCCCTGTGTTAGTCATGCATTAGGATTGGTTGAACATGTGCATCATGTTTAAATTTATTTTAAATTTGAAATGGGGATGACAGAACCCCCAGCACCCCCCTGGAACAACTAGGTTTTACTAAAAACTTTTTCAATGAACCTGAAATGCCCTTCTAAAAAGCCCACCTTTTTTGTTTTGGATTAAAACCTTTGACAAAAATGGTGCACATTTTTCTAGGACATCTTAAGGTCATTGGATTAATTCTTATAGTATTTGCATTTGGGCATTTAAATGCTACTCCCTCCGTTCCAAAATAGATGACCCAACTTTGTACTAAATTTATACCAAAGTTAGTACAAAATTGAGTCATCTATTTTGGAACGGAGGGAGTATAAAATATTTAAATGCTCAAATAATCATAAACTAAAATGTTTGCTGTTGGATATATTCTAAGTAGTAACCATGATTAATTTTATGATTTTTGGAAATGCCCTGGCATTTTTAATAAAGCCCTGAAGTTACAGAAATAATAGAATAAATAAAAAACAGAAAAAGAGAGAGAAAGGAACTTACCTGGCGCAGCCCACCTAGCCCACCAGCCGGCCCACCTAGCTGGCCTGGCCCAGCAGCCGCTCCAAGCAGCTGCTTCGCCTAGCCAGTGAGGCGAGTAGGTGCTCGACAGCGAGCACAGGAGCTCGCCACGCCACCTCCCTGCTTCCCTGCTTCACCTGGCCACCGCCACGACACCGCGAACGCCTCCACGTCGCGCACCGAAGCCCCCTAGACATGCCCATTCCCCCTGCCTCTCTCCCTCGCCCCACGATGCCATGGCCGACGCAGCCGCACCCGCGCCGTCGTGAAACCCGCAGCCACCGCCGTCCACTCGTTGCCTCGCCGTGCCAAAAAGTTCCGCCGTCATCCACTGCTTTGCCTCGACCCATCCTCGAACGCTCGCTCGCCCCGGAGACGCTGCACCGAGCTCGTCTTCAACCTCGGTCGCCAGAGATCCCCCTCGCCGCCCCGCTCGCTCCAGCTCTTCCCCGACCTCACCGTCAGCTCCGTCGCAACCGCCGTGAGCCCAGCTACCTCCCCACCCTCTCCGTTCCCTCTCTCGAGACCCGTAGCGACTACACCTAGCTTACCCGCACGCGCCGCCGTGAAGCTCATCGCCGACGAGGCTCCGCCACCCAATGGCCGCGCCACCCTGTCCACTAGCCCTACCGCACCCCTAGGAGCTCAACGCACTAACCCACGCGCCTCTCCGTGCCCCCTAGCGACGAGTCCGAGCTCACCCGAGCTCCGGCCGCCGCCAAACTCATCGCCGACGTCACTCCGGTGACCATTTGGTCAGCCGCGGGTGCCTAACGCACTCACCGCACATTGTAGCGTCTCGCTAGTGCGTCAGTTTCCCCGCTAGCTCACTGCAGCAGCAAAACCACCTACGGCCGAGCTCCGGCCGCCGCCCGGCTCGACGCCGTTGTCGTTTACGGCCACCCCAGCACCAACCAATGCCACCATTGGATGCGCCACATCGCCACCTATCCGTAGCACCCAGCTGCGCATCGAACCGTGGCCGGAGCAGCGATTCTGATGCTCTCCGCCGTCTCGGCCTCGCCGGCGGCTAAACGCCGGCGGGTTTGACCCGGGTTGATCCCAGTTTGACTTTCCCGTGTCTCACTGACGTGTGGGCCCCAGGCCACTAATTAAACTAGGTTAGTATTAGTTTAACACTAACTAAACTTAGTTAGTTAGTTGACACTGACAGACAGGACCCACAGGTCAGGGTTGACCTGGACCATCTCAGTTGACCGCTGACATCACACTGACGCCAGGCTGACGCAGTAAATCCTTTTCTGGATTTATTCGTTAATAGGAAATTCCAGAAAATAGCCAAAACTTCTAAAAATCATAGAAAATCAACCATAGCTCCAAATCAAACAAATTATATATGAAAAATGATCAGAAAAATTCAATCTATCCATCTGTAATGGTTTCATGCATGACAAAACAAGTTAACCTTACTGTTTAAGCAAAATAAGATAATGCACTAATAAGGCTATGTTAAATGAACTAACATTTGAATCTTTGATTCAAATGAGTTCACTCCTTTCTGTTTTAGCTTGCATTAGGCCAAGACACATTCATTTTGCCATGTCATGGCATGCATCATATTGTTGCATATTGTCATGTGTTGATTATGTTTCGGTGTGTCTTTCGTGGTAGGTTCTGCCTCCGAGGATAACCCCGAGTATCCGTCTGAAGGGCAGTACCCTACTACCACTACACCAGGCAAGCAACCCATTGATCATTCCGATACAAACCCATGTTCTCGCTTCTGCTCTTGTTTACTGCATTAAGACAACGCGATTCAAACTACTGTGTGCTACGGTAGTTGAACCCTTATCCTCTGCATGACCTGTCATTGCCACAGTAACTAGATGAAACCCACTAGCATGTGTAGGAGTTGATTGAGCCATGTATGTGTTTCCTACCTTGCTATGCCTGCTATGCTTCGAGTTGTGTCAGGTCTGGTTCATCTGGGTGATGTGCTAGAGTGAAATGATTATGTCAGTAATGTGAGGGATGTGTTGAACATGATTTGGTAAAGGTATCGATGAGAGGCCATGTAGGAGTACATGGTGGGTTGTTTCATTAAGGCCGTCCATAAGAACTGAGATCTGTATGTGTGATTTAAGATTCAGTTGCTACCATACATTGGGCCCGAAACCAATGGACCCTCTCGGCTTGTTATTCACCCTAGTACTCTATCCAGGAGTTGCAATTAGTTTCTGGTGTTTGTAGGTTATGTGTTGGCGGCCGTGCGTAGCGCTGACCCTAGGGGTGGGCTATGTTGCGGTAGATACATCGTGGCACCGTGTACCGAGTCACCCGTTTGGTGTCTCGGGAACCCTGTTCACATCGTTCGGGGCCGTATGTGGAAAGCTCGGCCGGACTCCCTGCGGATGGAACCTAGATAGGCGATAAACCTGGACTAGAGGCTTGAGTGTTTAGGTAGGCCGTGGCCGACACCCTCGTTGGGCTTCCGCTTGAAGGTTGCCGAGTACATGTCGTGTAAACGGCGGTAAGTGGTGAAAGCGTGTATGAAGAAGTACACCCCTGCAGGGTATAAAACTATTCGAATAGCCGCGTCCGCGGTAAAGGACTACTTGGTTGCCTATACAGTTCATAGACAAGTTAATGGATACTACTAAAAGACTCAAGATAAGTGTGAGTACCGAGGATGGCCCTCTCGTAGGATGACGAGGGAGGATCCCCGGTGGAGTTTTGTGTTGGTGAGTAGTGGACTTGTGTGCGAAAACTATTTTATTAGTGGTGTTTCGTAGGATAGCTTAGCCAAGAGTCAAAGCTGGCTTGCAGCAATAACTCCACCACCTTCTTGAGAACGAGCATGTATAGTAGGTTCTGATGTAAGACTTGCTGAGTACCTTTGTACTCATGTTTGCTTAATTACTGTTTTCAGATGACAACACCGCCCCCTCCGATGGGTTCTACGTAGACCTTGATGTCGACGAGTGACTAGCTACCCAGGTGGTTATCCTGGCCATGGAGGGCCCTATGTAGATAGACAGGCTTCGAGAAGCCTTCTTGCTTTCTAGTGTCTGTACTCAGACTATTTGCTTCGGCATGTGCTTGTATGCTTGTATGACTTGAGTGTCGGGTCATGTGACCCCTACCTATATGAACATGTTATGTATGGCTCTCTGGAGCCTTTAAATAAAGTACTTGAGTTGTAGAGTTTTGTTGTGATGCCATGTTGTATTTGCACATATCGAGCATATTGTGTGTATGATTGAAATGCTTGGTATGTGTGGGATCCGACAATCTAGTTCTTTATCCTTGGCAGCCTTTCTTATGGGGAAATGTAGTCTAGTGCTCCTCGAGCCATAGTAGTCCGCTACAGCTCGGTTCACCGGAGTCCTGCTAGCCCAGCACTACTGCTCAGGACACTTGACTGGTCGGCATGTGTTTCACTTCGTTCCTATGTTTGTACCTTTGGGGAAATGTCACGCGGTGACATCCGGAGTCCTGCCTAGCCTGCTACAGCCCGGGTTCCCCGGAGTCCTGTTAGCCCAGTGCTACAGCCTGGATTCGCACGCTGATGACCGACATGCTCGATGTGATTCATGTATGCCTGTCTCCATAGGTCTGTGCCGCTTTGGGTTCACTACTAGCCATGTTGGCCCGTGTTCTCTGTCATACGGATGCTAGCGACACTATCATATACATGAGCCAAAAGGCGCAAACGGTCCCGGGCCATGGTAAGGCGACACCCATGGGATACCGTGCATGAGGCCACAATGTGATACGAGGTGTTACCGGCTAGATCGTTATGACTTGGAATCGGGGTCCTGACAAGATCCGCCAATCTCAACCAGAATGAGCGACCGATGGCCACCGATAAGGCTGGATCCTCCGCCGTGTCCAGGCGTCCAGCCTCGTGGTTCAAGCCAGCCTTGAGCGCGTCCACCATCACGGAGGAGAAGCACCTCGCCACCGTGCTCCAGGTGACGGCCTACGGCAACAATGAAAGGGGAGAGACGACGCTCCAGGTGGGGCCGAGTTTGACTTTTGGTTTGGGACATATGTGGATATGAGAAAGTGGTTGAGGGATTTTGGAGCATATCACTAAGAATTTTGAGCAAGCAAGCCATTAAGCAACACCTCATCCCCTTTTAATACTATTGGCTTTTCCTATGGACTCAATGTGATCTTGGATCACTAAAATGAAAATGTAGAGTCTTGAGCTTGAGCCAATATGTGTCCTTAGCATTTTGAGGGGTCCACATCTCTAGTCCATGCCATGCCAATCATTGAACTTTCTGAAATGATCATCTTGAAAGAGTATTAGTTCAATGGGCTATATGTTGTTAAGAACTACCAAAACCACCCAGGGATTAGTTGCACTTTCACATAGTCGATGAAGCCGCAAGATGACGAAGATGGCGATGAAGATGACGCGTTGCTCACGCTCTCAGGTTCGCGCAAGTGATCCCCCTACCTGGCGCGCCAAAGATGTCGTGGGAAACCATGGCCACCTATGGGACCAAGGGTCCCTTGATGGTTCGGCGGGGGGATGGCACGTTGCACAAAGACCAGAGGGGCGTGGGACAGCACAACAGAGATCACATAGGCAATTTTTACCCAGGTTCCGGCCGCCGTGAGGTGTTAAACCCTACTCCTGCTTTGGTGGACTGATGGTGGAAAAATGGTGTTGAGCGTAACACGCTTGCCCGGCAGGGTTGCCTCGGGGCAGAACGGCTACGCGCGTATGAATATGTGAGGGCGTGGACTAATCCAATGTCCAACCCTTTCTACACTTGCCTTGGGCCTCCTTTTATAGACAAAGGGGTCACCATAGTGGCAAATCCGTCATTATGCACTGATTAGATAGCAAACAGTGCTATCATACCTAACTCTACAGGCTGACAGAGCGCATTAAATGCACTACTCAACGTCACATTGTAGCTAGCCCGACAAGCCTTGCCGGGCTGTTTTGCCAGTTTCGCGCCTGCTCGCTCAACACGTTGCAGGACGTGTGTCATTTGGAGGCATTTTCTTTAGAAAGTGGCTGCCATGTGGCAAATGGCTACCACTTAGTCACTTTGCAGCTTGACACCGCATTGCTCGATGACTTGCATCGTGATGAAGTGGTGATGTGAGGTGGTTCTGCTTCCGCAAGTCTCGACAGGCCCTGCTGGGGCGTCTTGGGGGCTTGCTTCTGGGGGTGACCCGCCCTTGCCGGGCTCTCCTGCCCGGCAAGGGAGGTTTCTTCCTTAGCGATATTTGCTCCTCTGGCTTGTCTTGGCCTTCTTGTGTTGCATGTTAGTCCTTCGAAGAGCTGATTCCTTGTGCTCCATTCTGACCTTGGTGCTGTAATCTTGCTCCTGTGCCTGTGCACAGTCTGGGCAACAGACCCAGGATTTGTTGCACCTACACGTGGGTCTCCACTATATGCTTCTTCAACTCCATTGGAGCATCGCTAGATATTCTCTCTGTATGTGTCGTCGTGGGTGTGCTTGTTGTTTTGTGGGCGGGATCGAAAGGTTGAAGAGACTAAGGTTATAATGGCTGCGGGAATTAACAGGGTAGCCGTACGACCTCAAATATCGGCACGCCCGGATGGCAGTTCTAATTTGCAGCGCATAACTCCATAGTGCCGCATGTTACTGCATCATGGCGACGCACACGACACAACCGCATGCATATGGGCCCCCCAACATGATCGTGCGCCAGCCCCAACCGCTGGTAGAGCGTGCGGAGGGACGCGAGCGGAGCGCTCCGCGGCTGCCTCAACGGCGAGCAAGCATATGCATATAGCAGTTGAACACACAGGGAAAAGCCGTCCACGAGCCGAGCGTGGGGAGGGACGCGAGCAGAGCGTGCCGCGGCACCTAACAGCGAGCAGAGCGCGTCGAGGGACCTGAGTAGAGGCCGGCACAGTGATATGTGGCAAATAAGACAAACTGTGCGAGCGATGGCGGAGACATCAAGCACTATTTAGATTAGAGTTGCGTGTGCGATACGTGGCATACAGTTGATCCATCGGAGCTATTTGTGATGGAATAAGCCAGGTGTGTTGTGGGCAAATGCTTGCTAGTATACAATTGTCAGCGATTGATGAATTCATCACCGACGGGTTCCCTAGTGTGGTCCGTGTGCGATGTGATATGCTCTGTCTACATAACATCTATGCTCTGTCGACATATATACTTATAACACGACATGATCACAAAACCAAATTAAACATCCAATTACGTTATATACACTGGTACGCATCGGTGCTATACACACGGTTTTTAACCCCTTTCCGTGACGGCATTTGGACCGTTGCCAAGTGAGTGTGGGCGATAGGGGGTCCTTCCCACACGACCCAGAAACCGTCGGGGATAGGGAGCCAAGATGCATATACAGTACTCCTACTTGTTTGTGCTCGCATTGCCATCACAGTTGGTATTCTGTGGTGCTACATTTACGATGCGCGGCCCATCACAAATGGTTCACTATTATAGAACGTGTATGATAAGCATACAATCACACACATTCGCTTTTCCCAAACTGAAGCGATAACTAATTAAGAAGATTAGCTAATCGTCGTACGAGTGTCGGACAGGATTATGAAACGTCGGACCGTCGTAACATCATCGCACACGACAACTATTGCACAAGCTGTTCTGTGGTGCAATGTTTACGATGCATACTTCATCAGAAAGAGTTCATGGTTGCGAATCGTGTACGATAAGGAAACTATCACAAACGTTTAGTTTGCCCGCAACATTTGTGATATTGTCTGACATCGCACATGCTTTGCAAACGGTTACTGTGTGCATGCTTGCACATGTTTCCTCTCTGTGAACCGTGTCGGATTATGGTGTATATCGCAAATGTTTGTGTTTTACCAACCATGTGAGCCGTAATGACCTAGATAGCGTAATTTTACCGTAATTTAATTGCTGCTATTTCAAATTGTACCGGATTTGAATTTGAATGTATGTTATAGCTTTATTCATATCCATCAGGTTCAAACAACCAATGCATTATTTGATTCATAGGTACATATGTTCAAGAATTACATAAGAACCAAATAAAGAATTATGAACCACAGTTGTATACTTGTACTATTAAAGACAGTAACGAAAGAGGCGAAATACATTCTGGTTGCTGAACAAGGTGAAGCGGAATGCCCATATTGTGCCCTCCTCCATGCAGAAGGCATGCACGACTCTAGTCCATCCCCTTGTGATGCCCGACTGCCCATCCTTCACGGTCTTCATGAAAACATCTAGATAATCATCATGTTCTGGTAGAAATACTTTAACCTTTGCATGCCCACCAATCATGTAGTTTGAGAGGTAATCTTGAGTAAATTTCTTTGGCGACCACTTCAAAGGAAAAAGATTCAGACATTGTCATCTAACACAACTCATTATGGGCAGTAAAAAGAAGGCTGTAGAGCTCTTGCTTACCATCCTGCAGTTCGCTCTTGTCTTGGATAAAGTGTAAACAAATAGTTTAATTGCAATCTTTTGACCCATTTTACTAACAATCTTTATCAGCTTCATCACTTGATGCTGGTTCATCGATATCTCATTGCCCCGTACGCAGAAAGGGTCGAAGCACGGATCTTTACCAATGACATATGTACCTAAAAGCACCAAGTTAATATTAGAAGCTAAACAACAATTGGACAATGATGTAGTACAACACTCATTTATAATATCTTATAACATCCAATATACTCACATATTAGATGAATTAACATCTTATATTATTGGCCGGAAGGAGTTTATTGCATCCTTACAAATTATCGGTTGGTTAACTGCTGCTGTATCCATGAGTTAGAGTTAGTTTGAGCTAGTTCAGGCTCAAATAGCCCTAAAGTATATCCAAACATGTGGGCTAGTTTGAGCTAGTTGCATCTAAACCACCCAAAAAACTATCCAACCCAGGAGGTGCTAATTGGAGCTAGTTCTCCTAGCGCATTTATTGTCAATCTAACCCTGTCATCCAAACACCTCTTTGGATGGAGTATTGGGGTTAGTCCAGGGTTAGTCATGAGCTAGAAACTAAATCTAACCGCTAGCTAAGCTGAGTATCCAAACAGGGCCGTGTTGTTGTTGTTGCTACTACTACTCTTCTACATATATCTAGACATCATCAGAACATTAAGGTAACACTCTTCCTTGTTGCCATGTAGCCTAGGATTGCATATTTAGACATTAAGTACAGTGCATGTTGCTATGTATCCTCAGATATATTACATATGGCCCTAGTTAACGTAACAATAAATGGGTTATAGATATATTCAGATAAAAGTCCGATTCACCGATTAGTTCCTTATAAGCCATGTGTGTTGTGGGCAAACGCGTCCTAGTATACATTTGTCAGCAATTGATGAATCCATCACTGACATCTCCCTAGTATGTTCCATGTGCGATGTGATTGCATATAGAACAACAACATATCTCGACACATAAATGAGTAGTCCGTAGGTGGTCGTTCGTTTTCGTTCGTTCCCCTCACCACCGATCGTAGGACCTGCCCCTCCACAAATTTCTCAATGCTAGCCACCTCCCATCTGATTTTTTCCAAACAAAGAAAAGCCCACTGATTTTTCTCTGATTTTTTACTCAAATGGATGATCATGAGAGCCCCACCCAGCCCGATCCATCCCTGTGCTAATCTTTCCTTTCAAATCTTAACTTTCCTTACCCAGGCCACATATTCCTAAATCACGAACCATTCTGCAAACTTACCTTCGGTCTTGATGTAAAAAAACTTCACTTCGGTCTCATCGAGACCGTGAGTTCATGAGCCTCTCTCCTGATCTCTTCCCCACCCTCATGGAGCACGTGACGACATGGTGGGCGAGGGATGATCCGGCCCGGGCACTAGTCGGACATCCCAGGGAGCCACTCGATGCCCCTCCTCTTCCGCCGTCCCCTTGATGTTGATCCCTCCCTGATCTTTTATCCGCAGCCAAGAAGGCCATCACCGTGGACATAGGCCTACTATAGCAAGGATGACGGTGGCCGGATCGTCACCATGGGCAAGCTGGTAGCCGGCTGGATTCCCAAGCGGAGATGGTGTCGCTGCTGAGCAATGACAAGGCAAGGCAATCCATCCATCCTCTCGCACTCATGTGTCTATGTTTGATCCCATCTGCCTGATCGTTCGGTGTGCGCCAGCGCTTTCGTCCTGGAGTTCATTTCCGCTATACGCAGCGCCCCACTGTGCCTCTACGGATTCCCTGTTGTGGAATGAGATATGAAGAAGAGGTTGTGCACCTTAGGTGCAGCCGATGCATTCATCAATGAATATATAGGAGAGTTACAACACAGGGCGTAGAGCGCCGGGCATGGCTACGTGCATGAGATCGTGGAGATCATGCATGCAGTACGTGCACAAGAGAGAGAGAGGGAGGAGCGCTGACTAGCTAACTGCTAACATCTGCCTCATGGACGTGCCACATTGCCGTCGCCCCTTTGCATCACTGGCCGGCACGGGGGCTGTATGAATTGCCGAAGAGGCGAGTGCAGCAACCGTGGCTTGAGGGCGATCCCGAGATGTTGAGGCATGCTGGCCAAGGGCACGGGCAGCAGCGAGTCTTTGTAGATTGTGAGCGTGGGGCGGGGCTTGAGGTGGGCGTGTGCTAGAGGCCGTCGTCCGACAGAGGCGCATGCAGGTTTGTGCTTGAGAGTGCGCGGGAGCTGACGACTATAGGAAGATGGTCTGGCATGTGCATGTGTGCCGTGTTCCGCTTCTGCGTGTGTGGTGTGGACGGTGTACATGCATGTTGTGTTCTGCCCTCCCCGGCATGAAACTCACTTGGTTATAGATGCTTCATTAATAATGTTAAATTGTATACAGGGATTGATTCTTGTTGATGCTCTTTCTCACCTTCATGATGTATATTAAAATGTATAGAGGGATTGACTCATTTGCTCACTACAGTTGATGCTCTTTCTCACCTTCATGATTGATACGTCTCCAACATATCTATAATTTTTGATTGTTCCATGTTGTTATATTATCAATCTTGGATGTTTTATAATCATTTTATAGTCATTTTATATCATTTTTTGGTACTAACCTGTTGACATAGTGCCAAGTGCCAGTTGTTGTTCTCTGCATGTTTTTAGATCGTAGGAAATCAATACCAAATGGAGTCCAAATGCAACGATACTTTACGGAGATTTTTTTGGACCAGAAGACACCCAATGGGCCAAGGCAGCGCCTGGGGGTGCTCCGAGGGGAGCACAACCCACCAGGGCGCGCCAGGAGGCCCAGACGCGCCCTGGTGGGTTGTGCCCACCTCGGGTGCCCCGCGGACCGCCTCTTTGCTCTCTAAATACCCCAATATTCCAAAAACCCTAGGGGAGTAGACGAAAATCAATTCCAGTCGCCGCAGAGTCTAGAACCACCAGATCCAATCTAGACACCATCATGGAGGGGTTCACCACTTCCATTGGTGCCTCTCCGATGATGCGTGAGTAGTTGTTTGTAGACCTTCGGGTTCGTAGTTAGTAGCAAGATGGATTCCTCTCTCTCGTTTGATTCTCAATACAATGGTATCTTGGAGATCCATATGAAAGTAACTCTTTTTGAAGTGTGTTTGTTGGGATCCGATGAACTTTGAGTTTATGATCAGATCTATATTTTTATAGCCATGCAAGTTATTCGAGTTTCTTTGATCTCTTATATGCATGATTGCTTATAGCCTCGTATTTCTTCTCTGATATTTGAGTTTTGTTTGGCCAACTTGATCTATTTATCTTGCAATGGGAAGACGTGCTTTGTAGTGGGTTCGATCTTACGGTGCTTGATCCCAGTGACAGAAGGGGAACCGACACGTATGTAACGTTGCTACTAAGGATAAAACGATGGGGTGTATCTCTACATAGATAGATCTTGTCTACATAATGTCATCGTTCTTATTGCATTACTCCGTTTCTCCATGAACTTAATGTTGGAACACGCGGTACGCTACGCTAGCGCCCAATTAAAAATTTCTACCGCGCACCCAAGATCATGCTGCTGGAAATAGATTACGGGATCGGGTTTACCACTAGACGCGCAGTCACCGCAGCGGATTGGTGATGCGTGTAGCCGATCTTCCGGGCCATCTCCTCCTCACGTTGCCGATCTCCCGCGAATAGCAAAGACCCGTGAATTGTGATCTCCCATGAACGGCACCTTGCGCTTCCCTCGAATGGTTCGTCCAAGCACTGCAGATGCGATGCCTCCAAGGTATCCACACGTACGGGGAGCAGCGTTGAGCGGCGGACTGCTAGGTCCGGTCGCGCGGCATGGGCGTGGAGAGTGGCGGTTGCTAACCAGGGTTCAATTCGATCAACCCTAAGTGGTGCGCCCACTCCCCTTTATATAGACCTCCGAGGTGGGCTCAATACTTGAGCCCACTAGGAGTCCACATCCATTTTCCACTCAAATCCAATCCGAATGGGCTGCAACCCCTTAAGTGTGCGACCCTATAGGTTCACGTACACATGGACACGACCAGAGTTGATAGTTGGTAGAGGCTCCTAGCAGAACGTGCCAATTCCCATGTGGGTGTAAATTCGTTTGACGAACCTCGACAATGTGGCATATGCAACATTCCTTTTGCCTCACGATATTTGTTGTCGAGCTCAAGGCGAGTACTTGTCACCCTTGAGTTAGCTCGACCTCTCTTCTCGAAACCATGATACAGATTCCTGAACTGGGTTAACACTTAACCCAAGTCGCATGGCCATGCTATCCGAATATGATCACTCGAGAGGGCCCAGAGAATATCTTCTCCAAATAGGAGGGGCAAATTCCATCTTGGTCAACCATGTCTCGCGGCATGTCTCACGACTCACCCGAAAGCTACCTTTATAACTACCTAGTTAAGGAGTAGCGTTTGATAGACCCTAAGTGAGTCGATCCTCATCCCGAGAACATGCAAGGACCTCAGGTCTAGGACATGGCATAGACATTGCACTTGAGACTAACAGATGACTATATCTCGCTGCGTTTCAAAGTGGGTCTGTCCGGCTCGGTGATCTCCATCCCCGAGCCCATACTATCGGTTTAGCATCTCCATGCACATGACTTGTGAAACATAGTCATCAACCGAGTCGTATACTAGTCAAGGATATGTGTCCGCATAACCTTATCAACTAGGGACCATTAAAACAATCATCATACAATACATAGTTCCACAAACAAGTCACATACTTATTGATACATATCATTGATGATGTTCAAGGACAATACAAAGGACTCATGAATACATATGGAAATATCATCAACACATGATTGCCCCTGGATCAGCGTGGTATCTGCCCACCACGCTAAGAGCAAAACTAACATCGGGACGAGTACATACCATAGCATACATGATGGACCCAATATCCAAAGCATACGGAATCCCATCCATGCGTCTTCGCTCATCAGGAGTCGTAGGACTCTGAGTCTTGCTAAGACTAATGCCATGTGACATGGGCAAGAAACCTTTCTTGGCATCTTGCATGTTGAACCGCTTCAACACCTTGTCAATATACGCACTCTGGCTTAATCCAATAAGCCTTCTCGATCTATCTCTATAGATCTTGATTCCCAAAATGTAAGCTGCTTCTCCCAAGTCCTTCATAGAAAAACTATTTTTCAATGAGTCCTTGACAGATTCAAGCATTTGAACACCATTTCCAATCAATAATATGTCATCCACATATAAGATCAGAAATGCAACTGAGCTCCCACTGACCTTTTTGAATACATAATGATCACACTCATTCTTGATGAAGCCAAACTCTTTCACAACTTCATTAAAATGAATGTTCCAATTCCGAGATGCTTGCCTTAATCCATAAATGGATCTCTGAAGCTTGCATACCATGCTAGACTTATTTGGATCGACAAAACCCTCAGGTTGTGTCATATACACATCCTCGGTTAAATTTACATTAAGGAAAGCCGTTTTGACATCCATCTGCCATATTTCATAGTCGAAATATGCCGCTATAGCAAGAATGATCTGAATTGATTTAGGCATCGCTACCGGTGAGTATGTCTCATCGTAGTCAACTCCTTGAACTTGTCGATAACCTTTAGCAACAAGTCGAGCCTTATGGACTGTGACATTTCCGTCCATATCCGTTTTCTTCTTAAAGATCCACTTGCACTCAATGGCTCGAACGCCATCTAGCAGATCAACCAAGTTCCAAACTTGATTGTCATCCATAGACTTTAATTCAGATCTCATGGCCTCAAGCCATAACTCGGAATCAGGGCTCTCCATCGCTTCCGCATACGTAGTCGGCTCGTTATTCTCCAAGAACAACACATTGCAGTCATGAAAATTGCGTAACCTTTCCGACCTCCGTGGAACCTGTGTCGACTCCACTACGGGTTCCCTGACTAACTCCAGTGTGATAGTATCACCTACTGGAATGTCCCCATGTGGTTGTCGAATTTCTTCTAGTCGGACCATCCTCCCACTAGCCTTCCGATTGAGAAACTCTTTATCAAGGAAAACTCCATGTCGAGCGACAAACACTTTGCCCTCTTCACGGTTATAGAAGTAATATCCCAAGGTTTCCCTTGGATATCCCACAAATATGCACTTGTCCAATTTGGGTGTGATCTTATCCGACTAGAGTTGCTTGACATATGTTTCACATCCCCAAATTTTCCGAAAAGACAAACCGTGACTCTTCGCAGTCCATATCTCATATGGTGTCTTATCTACAGACTTAGATGGTACCTAGTTTAGTGTGAAAGCTGCAGTTTCTAAAGCCAGCGCCTCCTCCGACCTCCGGCCTCGCCTCCCCGCCCGGATCCGGCTGCCCCCTGGTCGTCTTCTTCCTCTCCGTCGAGCTCCGGCGCGAACTCCGGCCATCCTCGATCCGCGCGCCGGCGAGACCAGATCCATCAACAGTAAACCCTAGGTCGATTTTGCCTGTCCTTTTTCTGCATATTTTTTAGCATGTTCATCGCATCATAACTCCACATCCGTAGCTCCATTTTGGGCATATAGCATATCAAAATGTTTGTCTTGGAGAGTACATCATTTCATCTCATTGCATCATTTTCATTTGAGTTCATCTTGATGCCCGAAATGCTATTAGAAGAGTGCTATTTGAGTTAATTGTCAGATCTGCTGCTCCATTTAGATATTTGTCATTTTTGCCATGATTATTGTGTGCATGATATGCCCCTGAGCTCTACATATGTTTTGTTAAGGGTTTTGCCATCTTTCCAGAGGTGCAACCCATGTATTTTTGTGATGTGTGTGGTGACTAGCACAAGCTTGCAAAGTGAGGCACTTGGTAATGCTGATTTCAGGGACTTAGCATTTCCACTAAGTCCTTGAGCTGTTTATCTCATATGGCCATATGTTCATGTTGTTTCCTAGTGATTTGTGCCTCTTTTGAGGATGATCAGTAAGGATGTTTTGTTAATCTTGTAGTGCTCTATCCATCCATGTCTTTGTTTGCAATTATGTAGCACCCTAGCTTGAGTCAATCGAGCTCTATTTTTGCTATTTCGTGAATCTGGGCAGATTGTCTACTTGTTAGCAATTTTGCCGAGGATGTTGTAGTTGATCCGTGCATCCTATGGTATTGTTCTTGCCATGTCTAGTTTGCATTTTGTGTATTCTTGATGGGTGTATGCTTAGATTGTCATGACTTGCTCTGTAGTGAGTGCATCGAGCTCGTAAACATGCCTACTTGATATCTGTTTCAGCATGCTCCAGTTTTCACTAAGTCTGAGAACTGATTATGTTTTGCCATGTTCACATGCTTGCAAATGTATTTTATGATCCCTTTTGGCTCAAGGTCACTAAGGGACTTTTGTTAAGCTCTTTGAGTAGCTCCATGCCATGCTTTACTTTGCCGTGTACAGGTCCTGTAGCTTATAGTTTTCATGCTCCGAAGAGTGCTATCTGATCTGAAATTTCAGACAAGTGTTAATTTCACTAAGTCTAAGATCTGTTTACCATATGCATTTTTTCCATGCTTGTTTGAACCTGTTAATGGATGAATTGGCCGTAGCTCAGTGCTAGACTTTTTTAAGCATCTTGAGTGGATCCCTGTCATGTATTTTGTTACCATGTTTGGGTGCTGTAGCATGTTCATCTCATTGTATTTAGATGGCTACTTGCTGTAAATCGCAGAACGTGGTCATATTTGAATTGCTTGCCATTTACAAACCGTAACTCCGTTTCCGGCGTTCTTTATATCATTTTCAAGCGATTTCATCTCATCTTTCCAGTGGCACACTTGGATTTCCAAGTTGAGGCCAGGTTCTTGCATCCCTTGTCAAATCTTGCATATGCATCCCGCATCGCATCCCGCATAGCATATCATCTTTGCATCATATTGTTTGAGCTTTGCATGTGGTTGATTGTGTTCTGTTTGCTTGTTTGTCTTGTTTGGGTAGAGCCGGGAGACGAGTTTGCTAACAAGGAGCCCGTTGAGTTGCTTTCGAGGATCCAGTCAACTCTGACAACTTTGCAGGCAAGATGATCATACCCTCGAAATCACTACTATCTTTGCTATGCTAGATGCTCGCTCTTTTCCTATGCCTATGCTACGATGCCTACCACTTGCTTATCATGCCTCCCAAATTTCCATGTCAAACCTCTAACCCACCATGTCCTAGCAAACCGTTGATTAGCTATGTTACCGCTTTGCTCAGCCCCTCTTATAGCGTTGCTAGTTGCAGGTGAAGATTGGAGACCGTTCCTTGTTGGAACATTATTTACTTGTTGGGATATCATTATATTGCCATGTTATCTTAATGCATCTATATACTTGGTAAAGGGTGGAAGGCTCGGCCTCTCGCCTAGTGTTTTGTTCCACTCTTGCCGCCCTAGTTTCCGTCATATCGGTGTTATGTTCCCGGATTTTGCGTTCCTTACGCGGTTGGGTTATAATGGGAACCCCTTGATAGTTCGCCTTGATTAAAGCTTTTCCAGCAATGCCCAACCTTGGTTTTACCATTTGCCACCTAGCCTCTTTTTCCCTTGGGTTTCCGGAGCCCGAGGGTCATCTTATTTAAACCCCCTCGAGCCAGTGCTCCTCTGAGTATTGGTCCAACCTAGAGCCCCTTGCAGCGCCACCTCGGGGAAACTCAAGGGCTAGTTTTAGTTGTATGGATTGCTTATCCGATTGTGCCCTGAGAACGAGATATGTGCAGCTCCTATCGGGATTTGTCGGCACATTCGGGCGGTGTTGCTGGATTTGTTTTAACCTGTCGGAGTGTCTTGAAGAACCGAGGTACCGAGTCTGATCGGAACGTCTCGGGAGGAGGTCTATTCCTTCGTTGACCGTGAGAGCTTGTCATGGGCTAAGTTGGGACTCCCCTGCAGGGATTTGAACTTTCGAAAGTCGTGCCCGCGGTTATGGGCAGATGGGAATTTGTTAATGTCCGGTTGTAGATAACTTGAACCTTAACTTAATTAAAATGAATCAACATTGTGAGTTACTGTGATGGTCTCTTCTCGGCGGAGTCCGGGAAGTGAACACGGTGTTGGAGTAATGCTTGCCGCAGGTTGCCCTCTAGTTATTCGTTCGCGCTTTGCCTCCTCTTCCCGCTCTCTTGTGCGATCAGGATAGCCACTATATATGCTAGTCGCTTGCTGCAGCTCCACATATTTACCTTGCCTTACCTATAAGCTTAAATAGTTTTGATCGCGAGGGTGCAAGATTGCTGAGTCCCTGTGGCTCACAGATTACTATTATACCAGATGCAGGGCCTGATGATTCCACTCCAGGTGACGCGCTTGAGCTCAAGTGGGAGTTCGACGAGGACTCTCAACGATACTATGTTTCCTTTCCTGATGATCAGTAGTGGTGCCTAGTTGGGGTGATCGGGACCGTGTCGTATGTTGGGTTATCTTTTATTTTGGCGCCGTAGTCGGGCCATGAGTGTTTGAATGTTGTAATGCTATTTATGTGCCTTGATTGACATTGCGAGTGTAAGCCAACTATGTTATCTCCCCTTTTATTATCTATATTACATGGGATGTTGTGAAGATTTCCTAACTTGCGACATATGCCTTCAATGCGATTATGCCTCTAAGTCGTGCCTCGACACGTGGGAGATATAGTCGCATCGAGGGTGTTACAAGTTGGTAATCAGAGCCTTCCCCAACGTTAGGAGCCCCATTGCTTGATCATTATTAGCGGCCGAGTTGTGTCTAGAAAAATGTTTTGAGTCATTTAGGAATTATATATCGGAGAGTTTAGGAATTCTTTTTACTTCCCAGTCTCCTCATCGCTCTGGTAAGGCATCCAGACGTGGAGTTTTGACTCTTCTCTTCTCAAATTTCACAAAAAAAATTAGGATCACGCGGGTATCTTGGAATCGTTCCGATGGTTTTATGACGAGAACATTGTCTTGGTGCCTCCTGTCAGGGGTTTTGTGGAAGTGTCCCGGGGAGTTGAGCTCCAAGGTCTTGTCGTCATAAGGTTTGGGAGTTTCATAGGTGGGAATTCTCGTAGCTCTAGTTCTTCTTCCACGGATATTTGGTTTCAGATTGGGATTTCTTACCGATTATTCGTTCTTGATCCATACCTTGTTGATTTATTTCTCTACCTGAATTCTAAGTGGCTTCTCAATTTATGGATATGTGACCATTTCAAGAGGAATGCATTCGTTCATTTTGTTCGGATGTGAAGACTTTATGTTGCAATTTTCATTCCGTTCGATTCAGCTTCATTTATCTGTCTATGTGCTAATGGTGGTCAACCTCTTCAGGATGGCCCCCGCTAAGAGCACCAAACAGAATCAGGATCCGCCACCACCTCCACCTCCTCCGGAGGCATGGCAAGCTGTGATGGCCGCAACCAATGCAAACACACAATTGATCATGCAAATTCTTCAAGAGCGCAATCAAGGCAACCAAGGGAACCAAGGCAACAATCAGAATCACTTTGCTACACTCAACCAGTTCCTTGCTAACGGGCCAAAGACTTTCAGCAATTGTGTTGAGGCAACCGATGCTGACGATTGGCTCGTGGATCTGTGCAAGCATTTCGAGTGCAGTAACGTCAGGCCTGAGGACTTTGTCAAGTTCGCTTCCTTCCAACTCAAAGATCAAGTTGCAGAATGGTTCCAGTAGTTCAAGGATTCCAGAGGTGGACGTGTTATTACCTGGGATGAATTCCGTCAAGACTTCAAAGCTCATCATATTCCTCAGAGTGTGGTTGAAAGCAAGCGTGAGGAATTCCGCAACCTGAAGCAAGGCTCTTTGTCTATCTATGACTACAACAAGTTGTTTCAGAAGCTCGCCCGCTTTGCCAAGCAGGACGTCCCTGATGAGAAGAGCATGATATACCAGTTCAGGGGTGGTCTCAGAGAAGAAATTCAGCTATCTCTTGTTCTCTTTGAGCCCTTGAGGTACGATGAGTTCCACAACATGGCATTGAAGCAAGAGGCTGCTCAGTTGAGGTGTGATGCTTCCAAGAAGCGAGTCAGAGACACTACTCCTTCTTCCTCTACTCAAGTGGCCAAGCAGCAGAAGTATTGGCTTCCTCCTCCTCCGTCCGTCAGCCGTATCAGCAGAAGAGCAAAGGTGGTAGTGGATCTTCCCACCCACCCAACCCTGGCTTTCAGAACAAGACTTCGTCTCAAGCTCCAAGATCGAGTGCTCCGTATCACCATCCGCTTTCAGAGGTCACGTGCAACAAGTGCCAACAGAAGGGTCACTATGCCAACAAATGCTTCAATCAGAGGCGCCTTCCTCCTCCTCCTCCTGTGAGATCGGCAAGTACAGCTGTGGTCAAGCATAACCCCAAGCACGCCAAGGTCAACTTGATGAACGCAGCTCAGGCAGAGGACTCGTCAGATGTCATCATGGGTAACCTTCCTGTTAACGATATTCCTGCAAGAGTTCTTTTGACACGGGTGCATCGCATTGTTTCATGTCGAGACCTTTTGCATCTAAGCATGATTTTGTTACTCAAGTGTTGTCGAAACCGTTGGCTATTGTCTCTCCGGCCCATCAAATGACATCTCGTGTATGCGTTTCGGATGTGACATTCACTTTGGGTGACTATAAGTTCTTGTCCTCTCCAAATGTTCTTGGTGACTTGGATATTGATCTTATTCTCGGAATGGATTGGCTTTCTAAGCACAAGGCTCAGCTTGATTGTGCAGCCAGGCAGATTCAATTGACTCATTCGTCTGAGGATGTAATTGTCTTTGCCGCTCGTGATGATACCATCCGTCTATTTTCTCTCAATGAGAAGGGTGAACTGGATGCTATCTCGCAAATTCCAATCGTTTGCGAATATCAAGACGTCTTTCCAGAAGAGCTTCCAGGAATGCATCTGCACTGGCCAGTTGAATTCGTCATCGATCTTGAGCCTGGCACGGAACCAGTGTGCAAGCGTCCTTACAAGCTCGGACCTGAAGAGTTGAAGGAGCTGAAGAAGCAACTCGATATTCAAGAGAGAATGGGTCTCATTCGGCCTAGTTCTTCTCCGTGGGGTTGTTCTGTTCTTTTAGTGAAGAAGAAGGATGGAACGGACCGACTTTGTGTCGATTACCGTCCATTGAACAAGAAGACCATCAAGAACAAATACCCACTTCCCAACATCAATGAGCTGTTCGAACAACTCAAAGGTGCCCAAGTATTCTCCAAGCTTGATCTCCATATGGGTTATCATCAGATTCGAATCCGTGAGCAAGATATTCGCAAGACGACTTTCAGGACAAGTTATGGTTCATATGAATACACGGTCATGTCTTTTGGCCTCGTAAATGCTCCTCCGACGTTCTCTCGCATGATGAACTTCATCTTCAACGCCTACACCAATGACTTTGTTTTGGTCTATCTCGACGACATTCTGGTTTTCTCGAAGAACAATGAAGATCATGCCAAGCACTTGCGTTTGGTACTCGATAAGCTGAGGGAACACCAGTTCTACGCCAAGTTCTCCAAGTGCGAATTTTGGCTCGATGAGGTTCTTTATCTTGGTCATATCATCTCTGCTAAGGGCATTGCGCTGAATCCTGAGAAGGTGTCTACAATTGTGAATTGGGAACCTCCTTAGAACGTGAAGCAACTCCGTAGCTTCCTCGGTCTCGCAAGCTACTGTCGAAGATTCGTTGAAAACTTTTCTAAGATCGCGAAGCCTCTCTCAAATCTTCTCCAGAAGCATGTCAAGTACGTTTGGTCTCCGGAGTGTGACATTGCTTTCAACACTTTGAAAGAGAAATTGATCATTGCTCCAGTTCTCACTCCGCCTTATGAATCCAAGCCGTACGAGGTCTTTTGTGATGCCTCTCTCCAAGGTCTTGGCGCAGTGTTGATGCAAGAGAAGAAAGTTGTTGCTTATACCTCTCGCCAGTTGAAGCCCAATGAGAAGAACTACCCCACTCATGATCTCGAGTTGGCGGCAGTTGTGCATGCTCTTTTGACTTGGAGACATCTCTTATTGGGAAGGAAAGTGGACATTTTCACTGACCACAAGAGTCTCAAGTACATCTTCACTCAGCCTAATCTCAACCTCGGGCAAACTCGATGGGTCGAAATGATTCAAGAGTATAATCCGAGTATCGAGTATACTCCAGGCAAGGCCAATGTGATTGCTGACGCATTGAGCAGAAAGGCTTATTGCAATAGTCTGATTCTCAAGCCTTATCAACCCGAGCTTTGTGAAGCTTTCCGCAAACTTAATCTGCAAGTTGTTCCTCAAGGTTTCCTCGCCAACCTTCAAGTCTCTCCTACCTTGGAAGACCAGATTCGCCAAGCCCAACTTCTTGATGCTATGGTGAAAAAGGTGAAGATTGGGATTGCCAAGAGTCAACCCAAGTAAAAGTGCTACCGCCTTGATGACAAGGATACTCTCTTCTTCGAGGATCGTATTGTTGTACCCAAAGGTGACCTTCATAAAGTGATCATGAACGAGGCTCACAATTCTCTCCTCTCCATCCACCCTGGGAGCACGAAGATGTATCAGGAACTCAAGCAGGCTTATTGGTGGACTCGAATGAAGCGCGAGATTGCTCAATTCGTAAATGAGTGTGATGTCTGCAGAAGAGTGAAGGCAGAACATCAAAGGCTAGCTGGTCTCCTCCAACCTCTTGCCATTCCAGAATGGAAGTTTGACCACATTGAAATGGACTTTGTGACTGGGTTTCCAAAGTCCAAGCATGGCAATGATGCTATATTCGTTGTCATGGACAAACTCACTAAAGTGGCTCACTTTCTGCCTATCAAAGAGTCAATCACTGCAGCTCAATTGGCAGAACTCTATACCTCTCGAATTGTCTCTCTGCACGGTATCCCACAAGTGATCTCTTCAGACCGTGGCAGCATCTTTACCTCCAAGTTTTGGGATTCTTTTCAGAAGGCCATGGGCACCAACATCCGCTTCAGCACAACTTTCCATCCTCAAACTAGCGGTCAAGTCGAGCGTGTCAATCAGATTCTTGAAGATATGCTCAGGGCTTGTGTGATCTCCTTCGGCATGAAGTGGGAGGATTGTCTTCCATATGCTGAATTCTCCTACAACAACAATTTTCAAGCAAGTTCGGGCAAGGCCCCATTTGAAATTCTGTATGGCAGGAAGTGTCGTACCCCTCTCAACTGGTCCGAAACCGGTGAACATCAGCTTCTCGGAAATGACTTAATCACAGAGGCAGAGGAAATGTGCAAAGTCATTCGAGATAATCTCAAAGCAGCTCAATCCCGCCAGAAGAGCTACTATGATAGTAAGCACCGTGATTTGGCTTTCGAGATCGGAGATCATGTTTACCTCCGCGTCTCTCCTATGGAAGGTACTCGTCGCTTCGGTATCAAAGGGAAGCTTGCCCCTAGATACGTGGGACCTTTCAAGATTGTCAGAAAGAGAGGCGATCTCGCCTATCAACTCGAGCTTCCTTCAAACTTTGCAAATGTGCATGACGTATTCCATGTCTCTCAGCTCCGAAAGTGCTTCAAGACTCCTGACCGCACCGTCAACTTCGAGGACATTGAGCTCCAAGAAGATCTCTCTTACCGTGAGCACCCAGTTGCTATTCTTGAAGAGACTAAACGCAAGACTCGCAACAAGTCAATCAAATTCCTCAAAGTCAAGTGGTCACACCATTCCAACCGTGAAGCTACCTGGGAACGCGAGGATCACCTCCGTTCTGAGTACCCGGCGTTCTTTTAGTCCTAGATCTCGAGACGAGATCCTTTCGTAGTGGTGGAGTGTTGTAACACCCCGGATGCGATTTACCCAATATGTACTCCAACCCTTGCCGTTTCCGGCCTTAAGTTATTTTATTTTCTCGGGTTCGGGTTTTTCTCTCCGTCTGTTGTTCTCGTTGTCATGCATCTCATATCATGCCATCATGTGCATTGCATTTGCATACGTGTTCATCTCATGCATTCGAGCATTTTCCCCATTGTCCATTTTGCATTCCGGCGCTTCGTTCTCCTCCGGTGGTCAGTTCTACCTTTCTTTCGTGTGTGGGGATTAAACATTTCCGGATTGGACCGAGACTTGCCAAGCGGCCTTGGTTTACTACCGGTATTCTCCACCTATTTATATTCCTTTGCTATATTACGAGTGTGTAGCTTATGATATCTTTCTCATTGTTTGACAACTGATTTGGTACAAATTTGTGGTGATTTATTTCTAAACCATTGTTTTTTGTACCTAACATCACCCCATATATACTCCAGCTTATTTTTGCTACATTGGATTGTGAAGCCCGGAAGTATCTTGGTAGCAGAATATGTGAATGGTACAAATGGCTTAGCAGGTGAGTCCTTGATTGGATGTCACTGGCAAATGGATCATAAAAATATGATGTATGCTTCTAATTTTCCATAGAGACATCTTTTTCACTCTTCATGCATTGGTCTTCTGCATATTTTTGTGAATAGTACATAATGAATTTACATTTGTGTAACACCCCGGATGTGATTTACCCAATATGTACTCCAACTCTTGCCGTTTCCGGCCTTAAGTTATTTTATTTTCTTGGGTTCGGGTTTTTGTCTCCGTGTGTTTTTCTCGTTGTCATGCATCTCATATCATGTCATCATGTGCATTGCATTTGCATACGTGTTCATCTCATGCATTCGAGCATTTTCCCCGTTGTCCGTTTTGCATTCCGGCGCTTCGTTCTCCTCCGGTGGTCAATTCTACCTTTCTTTTGTGTGTGGGGATTAAACATTTCCAGATTGGACCGAGACTTGCCAAGCGGCCTTGGTTTACTACCGGTAGACCGCCTGTCAAGTTTCATATCATTTGGACTTCGTTTGATACTCCAACGATTAACCGAGGGACCGAAAAGGCCTCGTGTGTGTTGCAGCCCAACACCCCTCCAAGTTGGCCCAAAACCCACCAAAAACCTCTCCATCATCTAGAGCGTTCAATCACGATCGCGTGGCCGAAAACCGCACCTCATTTGGACTCTCCTAGCTCCCTCTATGCCTATAAATAGATCCCCTTCCGAAATCTCGGGTCTCCTCTCCCCCGAAACCCTAAAACTCCCATCTCCGCGCCGGACAACGTCCGTCCCCGGCCGGACAAACCGCTGCCGCCGCCCGCGCCCTATCCGCGCCTGCCACGTGGCACCGCCACCGCCTCCATCACCGCGGCCCGCCCGGCCCGAGGCTGCCCCCCGCGGCCCGAAGAGGCGCGCCGTCCCGCGCCTTGGCCCCGCCGCCGCCTTCCTCAACGCCGGCGCACCCCACCGCCGCGTGCAGGTCGCCGCCCGAACTCCGCCAGCGGGCCACCTCGCTGCCTCGCTCCTCGCCGGCCGGAGCTGAGCTCCGCCGCGGCCGGCCAGCGCCTCCTCCGACCTCCGGCCTCGCCTCCCCGCCCGGATCCGGCCGCCCCCCGGTCATCTTCTTCCTCTCCGTCGAGCTCCGATGCAAACTCCGGCCATCCTCGATCCGCGCACCGACGAGATCCAGATCCAGCTATAGTAAACCCTAGGTCGATTTTGCCTAAGTCCTTTTTCTGCATATTTTTTTTAGCATGTTCATCGCATCATTAATCTGCATCCGTAGATCCGTTTTGGGCATATAGCATATCAAAATGTTCGTCTTGGAGAGTACATCATTTCATCTCATTGCATCATTTTCATTTGAGTTCATCTTGATGCCCGAAATGCTATTAGAAGAGTGCTATTTGAGTTAATTGTCAGATCTGCTGCTCCATTTAGATATTTGTCATTTTTGCCATGATTATTGTGTGCATGATATGCCCCTGAGCTCTACATATGTTTTGTTAAGAGTTTTGCCATCTTTCCAGAGGTGCAACCCATGTATTTTTGTGATGTGTGTGGTGACTAGCACAAGCTTGCAAAGTGAGGCACTTGGTAATGCTGATTTCAGGGACTTAGCATTTCCACAAAGTCCTTGAGCTGTTTATCTCATATGGCCATATGTTCATGTTGTTTCCTAGTGATCCGTGCCTCTTTTGAGGATGATCAGTAAGGATGTTTTGTTAATCTTGTAGTGATCTATCCATCCATGTCTTTGTTTGCAATTATGGAGCACCCTAGCTTGAGACAATCGAGCTCTACTTTTGCTATTTCGTGAATCTGGGCAGATTGTCTACTTGTTAGCAATTTTGCCGAGGATATTGTAGTTGATCCGTGCATCCTATGGTATTGTTCTTGCAATGTCTAGTTTGCATTTTGTGTATTCTTGATGGGTGTATGCTTAGATTGTCATGACTTGCTCTGTAGTGAGTGCATCGAGCTTGTAAACATGCCTACTTGATATCTGTTTCAGCATACTCCAGTTTTCACTAAGTCTGAGAACTGATTATGTTTTGCCATGTTCACATGCTTGCAAATGTATTTTATGATCCCTTTTGGCTCAAGGTCACTAAGGGACTTTTGTTAAGCTCTTTGAGTAGCTCCATGCCATGCTTTACTTTGCCATGTACAGGTCCTGTAGCTTATAGTTTTCATGCTCCGAAGAGTGCTATCTGATCTGAAATTCCAGACAAGTGTTAATTTCACTAAGTCTGAGATATGTTTACCATATGCATTTTTGCCATGCTTGTTTGAACTTGTTAATGGATGAATTGGCCGTAGCTCAGTGCTAGAATTTTGCCATGCCATGTATTTTGTTACCATGTTTGGGTGCTGTAGCATGTTCATCTCATTGCATTTAGATGGCTACTTGCTGTAAATCGCAGAACGTGGTCATATTTGAATTGCTTGCCATTTACAAACCGTAACTCCGTTTCTGGCGTTCTTTATATCGTTTTCAAGCGATTTCATATCATCTTTGCAGTGGCACACTTGGATTTCCAAGTTGAGGCCAGGTTCTTGCATCCCTTGTCAAATCTTGCATATGCATCCCGCATCGCATCCCGCATAGCATATCATCTTTGCATCATATTGTTTGAGCTTTGCACGTGGTTGATTGTGTTCCGTTTGCTTGTTTGTCTTGTTTGGGTAGAGCCGGGAGATGAGTTTGCTAACGAGGAGCCCGTTGAGTTTGCTTTCGAGGATCCAGTCAACTCTGACAACTTTGTAGGCAAGATGATCATACCCTCGAAATCACTACTATCTTTGCTATGCTAGATGCTCGTTCTTTTGCTATGCCTATGCTACGATGCCTACCACTTGCTTATCATGCCTCCCAAATTGCCATGTCAAACCTCTAACCCACCATGTCCTAGCAAACCGTTGATTGGCTATGTTACCGCTTTGCCCAGCCCCTCTTATAGCATTGCTAGTTGCAGGTGAAGATTGGAGACCGTTCCTTGTTGGAACATTGTTTACTTGTTGGGATATCATTATATTTCCATGTTATCTTAATGCATCTATATACTTGGTAAAGGGTGGAAGGCTCGGCCTCTCGCCTAGTGTTTTGTTCCACTCTTGCCACCCTAGTTTCCGTCACATCGGTGTTATGTTCCCGGATTTTGCGTTCCTTACGCGGTTGGGTTATAATGGGAACCCCTTGATAGTTCGCCTTGATTAAAGCTTTTCTAGCAATGCCCATCCTTGGTTTTACCATTTGCCACCTAGCCTCTTTTTCCCTTGGGTTTCCGGAGCCCGAGGGTCATCTTATTTAAACCCCCCTGAGCCAGTGCTCCTCTAAGTGTTGGTCCAACCTAGAGCCCCTTGCAGCGCCACCTCGGGGAAACTCTAGGGCTGGTTTTAGTTGTACAGATTGCTTATCTGATTGTGCCCTGAGAACGAGATATGTGTAGCTCCTATCGGGATTTGTCGGCACATTCGGGCGGTGTTGCTGGATTTGTTTTAACCTGTCGGAGTGTCTTGAAGAACCGAGGTACCGAGTCTGATCGGAACGTCTCGGGAGGAGGTCTATTCCTTCGTTGACCGTGAGAGCTTATCATGGGCTAAGTTGGGACTCCCCTGCAGGGATTTGAACTTTCGAAAGCCGTGCCCGCGGTTATGGGCAGCTGGGAATTTGTTAATGTCCGGTTGAAGATAACTTGAACCTTAACTTAATTAAAATGAATCAACAGTGTGAGTTACCGTGATGGTCTCTTCTCGACGGAGTCCGGGAAGTGAACACGGTGTTGGAGTAATGCTTGCCGCAGGTTGCCCTCTAGTTATTCGTTCGCGCTTTGCCTCCTCTTTCTGCTCTCTTGTGCGATCTGGATAGCCACTATATATGCTAGTCGCTTGCTGCAGCTCCACATATTTACCTTGCCTTACCTATAAGCTTAAATAGTTTTGATCGCGAGGGTGCGAGATTGCTGTGTCCCTGTGGCTCATAGATTACTATTATACCAGATGCAGGGCCTGATGATTCCGCTCCAGGTGACGCGCTTGAGCTCAAGTGGGAGTTCGACGAGGACTATCAACGATACTATGTTTCCTTTCCTGATGATCAGTAGTGGTGCCCAGTTGGGGTGATTGGGACCGTGTCGCATGTTGGGTTATCTTTTATTTTGGCGCCGTAGTCGGGCCATGAGTGTTCAAATGTTGTAATGCTATTTATGTACCTTGATTGACGTGGCGAGTGTAAGCCAACTATGTTATCTCCCCTTTTATTATTTATATTACATGGGATGTTGTGAAGATTGCCTAACTTGCGACATATGCCTTCAATGCGATTATGCCTCTAAGTTGTGCCTCGACACGTGGGAGATATAGTCGCATCGAGGGTGTTACAAGTTGTATATTTACTATATGTGTCATGGGTTTGTCACGACAGATGTCCTTGTGAAAGGACTTAGTCGTGGAGCCATTGCAACGGGTTAGCTTAAAGGGGTTAAACCGGACAAGGGGACACGGGGAGTTTATACTAGTTCGGCCCCTTCAGTGAAGGTAAAAGCCTACGTCTAGTTGTGATTGGTATTGCTAGGGTTTCGAAGGCCAGGGAGCGAATCCGCTTTGTCTGGCTCTCGAGTTGTTGTCTGTTGTCCTAAACCGCTGTCGGGTCGTCCCTTTATATACATAGGTTGACGCCCGCCGGTTTACAGAGTCCCGAAGCCGTATCATAAACGTGTCTGGTTCGGTCCTATCCTTCCTATCTTACAATGCAAGTTACATAACAAGGTCGGTTTACATCTACAGGCCTTAACTCGCCTCTGGGCCTTGGGCCTTCATAAAGCGCCATCATTCTTACGTCTTCATGGGCTTCTAATCTTCATAAGGTTAATCCGGCTACCCCTGGCCGGTTTACGTCCAGTAGTAATATCCACAACATTAGGCCCCAGATTGGTTTGAACTTGTTCATGTCAATCTTCAGTACTTAGAAAAATTCCTCCCTTGCATCTTCACCTTGATCCTGTAAACCGCCGTGATGTCATACTTCAGGATCATGATAAACCGCCCTGACATCATCTATCCGTCGAAGCTGAAGATTACCTTCATCAATACATATCCAGTCATCGAAGCGACACCATTATTAACTATCCATTTTTGAGCTCCTCGATTCCCGCACTTGTCGCCTTATCCCTCACCTTATAAATAGGGCCACGGGTCCTTATCATTTTTTCCCCTCGTCTCGCTCGCTTCTTCTTCCTCCTCGCAACACCTCCCCAACTGAGCGCCGCCGCCATCGTCAAGCCTCGCCTCCGCCTCACCATTGGCCGCTGCATCAACCTGTTCGCACCAGAGTTCCACAGCACACCTCCGCTGCTTCCGCGGCCGCAGTAAGTCCTTTCCTCCTTCCTTAGATTCATTAGGGTTTCTCTATTCTTCGCAGTTCTCTGAAGTTCATCAATGCTTCGGTGCTGTTCTTCCCTGTTCCTCCTTAGTCTATAGATGGATACTTCACGCCTGACGTATCCCTTGTCGTGGCTAATCTTTTATTACCACCACAAACCCTTATGCGCAAAAACTGATCTAGTCCTTCATAAACTGTTTTGGGTCATACCCTTTTTAGGTCAAAATATTTTTGCCTTTCTGTCTTTGGTAGATACAAAATTCCCTTGTGATCCTGTGAAACTTGTTTTTCCTTACTTAGCCCTTTTCGCCTTAGATCTGTATCCTCTGTACTACGTAGGCGGTTTACCTTTGCAAAAACAATCTATCTCATACCATTAGTCCCCTAGTAAACCGGCAAACCTTATTTATGTTAATTGTAATAGTCCGGTTTAACAACACATGTATGCCCTTGATATGACCTTGCCATTCACTATTGTATTTGTCTCCGGTTTATGCAATTTCACATACCTGTATATCTTTACTGCATCTTGTATACCATCGTGAATGATTTGTAAACCGACATTTCTTTTCCAGCTTTTTGTTTCACAATGGCCAAACAGTTTGCCGCCTGCAATTGGGCTCATTCCCGGGTCACCGAGGAACAGTTGAACGGGATGGTCAGCATTGGCACCTTGCCTAAGAAAACTGAAATTCGATGGCGAGTTCCAGGAACAGAAAATCCTCCAACCCCAAGGCAGGGCGAGGTTGTGGTCTTTGTCGACCACATAGGCCGTGGTTTCAAACCGCCAGGGTCAAAGTTCTACCGAGATGTGCTTGCCAGTTTCCAACTCCATCCTCAAGATATCGGACCCAACTCGGTGTCCAATCTATGCCACTTCCAGGTCTTCTGTGAAGTGTATTTACAAGAAGAACCGACTGCTGAACTGTTCCGGGACTACTTTCATCTGAACCGGCACACAGAATTTGTAAATGGTCCCAACACTGAACTTGGTGGTGTTTCTATTCAAAAGCGGAAAGAAGTTGAATTCCCTCATGCCAAACTGCATAGCCATCCTAAGGAATGGAACCAGACTTGGTTTTACTGCAGAGATACTTCTCCTGAAGATGAAAATCCCCTTCTAGGCTATCGTGATCACCGGCTTTCCAACACCCATCCAATGCCGCAATGCTTAAGTTCTGCAGAACGGGCCAAGTATGCCCCTCAAATCACCAAACTCTGGGCTTTTATGGCCAACGGTTTAACAGGCGTTGATTTCGTGTCATGTTGGATATCTTGGAGCATCTTGCCGCTAAGCCGGCGCCCCAGTTTAATGTGTGAGTACACTGGTGATGTTGAAGACCCTCAATGCCATATCAACATTCAGGTGACCGATAAGTCATTGAAAGCATAAAGAAAATTTTGAATGAATCGGAATCAGTCTGTAGTCAAACCGGCTTAAACCCCTTCTATACCAAGAACAAACCGCCTGCTGTAAGCACTATACTTCCTTTTCATCTTTGATGTCTTTAACTTGTTCAACTTGTAATCCTTCTTCTGTTTTATGTATGAATAGGGTGATGATCCCTTCTGGAAACGGAAATCCGTAGATAAAGTAGTAAAGCCAACCGAGGATAAAGCGGTCAAACCATCTCGTCCCAAAACCAAAGCCGTCAAGCGGACCTCAAAGCGGAAAACGGCTGACCGGATCAACATGGAACTTGATGAGGATGCTGATGATCCAGAAGTTGAGGTAGAACTTGACTCACTTGGCTCCCGTTTCATGCACCTCATTAACAATGATCTTTATCAGGAGGACGTAGAAGGCAGCCAAGCTGATGAGGTAGAGGTAATTACCCTTTCCTCCGATTCAGACTCTATGCCAACACAAAAAACCCGTCAAGCAGTCCGGAAAGTAAGCTTTTCTCATCCTCTTGCTTACTTGTTCCCAACATTTATTTTGAAGACACAGCAGCATGAAGCTCGCTGGACAACCCGGCACAGTGGCCAACAGGTCACTTCGGCTGGTTTACCTGATACCCCGGCTCGGAAGCGCCGGTCTGAGGTCTCTTCCACTTCCGACCATTCTTATCCCAAGGCAGGTTATTTCAGACAATCTCTTAATCTGTCCGATTCAGATTATCAGGTGACACCTCCCTCATCCTCTGGCGAGTCGACAGCAACCCAACTCCCTCCTCTAAAAACTGTGGCTGGGTAAGTTTTCAAACTCCTTCCAATGCGTTACAAATCTTGAATAAGATGCTAACCCTCTTTTAATTTATTTGCAGAGCCAAAGCCAGACCCAGCAAGAAAGCTCGGGTCAACAATCCATCAGAAGACCAGGCAGATTTTGAAGAAGAGCAGAGAGGTGAACCGGACCAAACTCGTGAACCGAAGGGTCCTCATCCTGAAACCGCCACTGATGAACCGCCCCTTCAAGATCGGAATACTGATGAACCACCAGAGGCTGACCCTGCCGTGCCTGACATTGAACCGGCAGCTCCAAACCGGGCTAGTCCAATGAGAGATACTGAAACTCTGTCATCACCCGCAAAAGCCACTGAAGGCCAAGGAGATGATGTTATTGTTACTGGTATGGGCCACAGCTCTCCTGGCCATTCCGTAATTTTGGCCCAACATAGTGCCAAAGAAGAGTGTGCTGCTAGGGAGAAATGCAAACGGAGTACTGACTTATCAAGTTATGCCCATCTCAACGCTGAAGAGCTTCACTCCGTTTTCTTAAACCGTCTGCACTCAAACCGTGACTATGAAGCTGGTTTGGTGAATTTGATGAAGGAACGCTATGAGGTATTTTCATCTCCCTTTACTTCTTGATTCCAAAGTTGAAATGCCAGCCCAAGTAGCCCCCAAGGGACGTTTTATGATGTTAATCATGAAACGGGTCTTTGTAATACTTTAAGTCTCTCCCACTGATCCTCAAAATGTTAGGTCCTTGGTGAAAACCAAGGCCGATACTTTACCAATGTAATGATATAGCTTTCCTCAGCATAGCCCCCAAAGGCCGGTTTAGCTTTGCAAGGTAATCCGGGTTTTAATCCATGCGTCCGTTTTGAACAGATATACATTATCCCCCAAGTGTCAAGGATAATGCTTGCATTGTTCTGGAGACTTTATAAAAGATGTAGTGAATCAGAGCAAATAGGCATTAGCCCCCAAGTACGAAGTGCATAAATTGTTATATGCTTTGTACTTTAGAAAATATATATCCTGTTGTCTGACATTTCTTCATTGTTGTAGGCCGAACTAAGCAATAGAGATGCCCGGACTGCTGATTTGTAAGAAAATGTGAAGTCTCAACAAGCAGAAGCTGCAAAAGCTAAAGAGGAGCCGACCAAAGCCCTGGCAGCGATGGAAAAGCTGAAAGAGTCTTTTAACAAAGATCATGTTGACTGGGAAACCGAGAAAACCGGTTTAACCAAAAGAGCTGAGGATGCCGAGGCAGCCTTGAAACCAGTTGCAGATGAACTAGCTGGCTTGAAACGACACATCAACGCCATGACATCCGCTGTCTTTGGTAAGTATCTCCTTGTGCAGTTTGTCCAATTCATGGAACCTTATTATTGACCAGAATGCTGATTTTAAACCATAACAGGCACTCGTATTGCTCATCTGGGCACGGATATGCGAATGAAGCTTAAAGCGGCGTATACTTTGATTGAACAGTTGTACTCTGGGTCCCAGCGGGCTATTTGCACTGCGGCTTATAATAAACCGGCACCATCATTGATAAAGGAAACTCTTGAGAAGCTGGCCATGTTACCAGCCCGGATTACCGAACCGAAGAAGGCGGCTGCACGAGCAGGCGCATTAACCACACTAATCCGGGCTAAGGCATGGATTCCAGATCTTGAAGCGGAGGACATCATTAAAGGATATCCAGGTGTAAAGGAGGACGGTTCAAACTTCGACAATGATGACCTCCGAAGGTTGACCAAGGAAATGCGGCCAATAGCCAGCAAATTGGCAGAGGACACAGACTTGTCTCATTTCCAACCGCCTTATGATGCTGAAGGGAAGAGACAGCCTGCCGAAATCCATGAAGTCGAAGAACTTGTGCCTCCAATCCGTAAGCATACCTTTGCTCCTGATATTAACCCCTCCAACCTTATCCATGAAGAAGCCGTGTTTCAAGCTTTAACTGGAGTCGATTGGTCAACGGTTGATTTCCAGCGTCTAGGGAGGGATGAAGAAGAAGTGATCGCACCAACTGACCCTCAACCATCAAACCATCCAGACGAAGCGTCTTAAACCGGCAGCCAATTTACCAGATATTTGTATTCCAATGCCAAAAAACAATGATGCACTTGTAGCCGCCTTGAAGCTTCTTGTAATAGGATAGTAAAACTCCTTTATCTTGTCATGCCATCGAGCATGTTTTGTGATACTTCGTGACAATTTGTTCCACTTTATGCTTAACCCAGAAGGAGTTGTGTTCCTGGATACAAGAACTTGAAAAGTGTCCTAGCGGTTTACCACTGGACGGGTTATGATGCTCAACAAATATACAATACTTAGATGAATGATCAAAGTTTTTGTATGAAAAGTAATACGTGCAACATACCTCGTTGGTTGACCAACTGCTTGTATGGTAAAGGCGTTAACACCAATCCGGAGTGTTGATAACTCCGTCCTTATTTTGCCGGATTATGATGATAAACCGTACCGGGATATAAGAATCACCGGGTTTTCTTTATAGCACTGGCGATTTAGTCAAACCAGACCGGGGTAAAGAACGCCGGCTTGTAACTGATTATTTACTGACAACGTGTAGTTGAAAGTCAAGCCGGGCCAAAGACACCGGTTTATCAGAACATATTATGAACCTCAATAAAGGCAGAAAACTTAGCAACTAAGATTCCAACAAAAGAAACATGCAAGGCTTTTTACGAGCTACCAGGCTCTAAATCGAGGCTTTTCATGGGCTGCCAGGCCTCTGAGTTAAACCATTTAACAAAGCCTTTTAAGATGGGCCTCCAATTAACCAATCGCCATTTTAACTTTGACAAGTTCAGGGTCTGTAAAAGATTGATTTGTCAAATATTCGGCAGGTCATACCAGGATTACCTGGACAGGAGTGGCTTACTTGATGAAGGCAGGTTAACCCGGGGTTTTAGGTGAATACACCAGGCTTCCAAGCCATGGCTTGATAGCCAATTACAAGGGTCCTTTCAAACTCTTTGTTGCTTTGCACAAAGATCCCCCAAGTAACTTTGTGAGTTGTGCGCAGTGGGTGCCCATGTTTGAGTTTGTGCTTTGTGCAACACTCTCTGTGGCCCCACATAATTTCCCTTGTGGCTAAATGCCTATCAAGAGGTGTAGCAATGGCGTGATAACCACCAAGCCCCCTAGTGATATCCCTTTGTGGTTTCAAACCGATCAAGAGGTGTAGCTATGGTTCAGATATGACCAAGCCCCCTAGTGATTTTCTTTATATTCGTGCAGCTGCAGAGACCGGTTTAATAGAAAGCTCTGCTTTGTCAGTAGAAACTCTTATAAGCACACACATTGTAAAAAGAACAGAGACCCCACTTGAATGGAGGCTCCGGTTTATTATATAATATATACATCGTCATAAATATGTACATATGAAGAGCCTATGGCTCAAGTATAGTAAGGCCGAAGAAGAGCTATGTTCCAAAGCTGCTTGGTCTCCTCCTCCGATTTACGTGAGTATTTGTGCTCTCGAACATCAATGAGGTAGTATGACCCGTTGTGTAGATTCTTGCTGACCACAAAAGGTCCTTCCCAAGGTGGGGATAATTTGTGCATATCAGTTTGATCCTGGATGAGCCGGAGCACCAAATCGCCCTCTTGAAAGGTTCTGGTCTTAACCCGGTGGCTATGATAACGTCAGAGATCCTGTTGATAAATCGCCGAACGTGCTGCTACAAGATCACGCTCCTCATCTAACAGGTCCAGAGAATCCTGACGTGCTGTCTCATTATCCGCTTCAACATAAGCTGCCACCCAGGGCGAGTTGTGACGGATGTCACTAGGGAGAACCGCCTCCGCTCCATAAACCATGAAGAAAGGTGTGTAACCCGTCGATCTTTTAGGTGTGGTGTTGATGCTCCATAACACAGAAGGTAATTCCTCCACCCAACAACCTGGTGTCCCCTTCAAAGGAACCATACGCTGGGGTTTAATACCTCTCAAAATTTCTTGATTTGCCCTCTCCGCTTGACCGTTAGATTGGGGGTGAGCCACCGATTCTATATCAAGCCGGATGTGCTCACATTGGAAAAATTCCTCCATCTCTCCCTTTGACAGATTAGTACCATTATCAGTTATAATACTGTGTGGAAAGCCAAACCGGAATATCACTTTTTTGATGAATTGAACCGCCGTGGCCGCATCACACTTACTGACTGGTTCTGCTTCCAACCATTTGGTGAATTTATCAACTGCCACTAACAAGTGGGTCTTTTGTCCTTGGATCGCTTAAAGGGTCCAACCATATCAAGCCCCCAAGTCGCAAACGGCCAAGTTATTGGAATCATCCTCAACTCCTGAGCCGGAATGTGAGCGCGGCATGCGAATTTTCGACAACCGTCACATCTCTTGACCAAATCCTCCGCATCAGCATGAGCTGTTAACCAGTAAAAACGTGGCGAAAAGCTTTAGCAACCAAATACTTTGAACCGGCGTGGTGACCACAATCCCCTTCATAGATTTCTCACAAAATCTCACAACCCTCTTGAGGAGAGACACAACGCTGAATTGCTCCTGAAACGCTGTAACGACGTAACTCCCCGTTGAGTATGGTCATGGACTTGGAATGCCGGATTATCTGTCGGGCCAAGGTTTCATCGTCCGGTAACTCGCCCCGGTTCATGTAAGCCAGATATGGGATTGTCCAATCCGGTATGACATGCAAAGCCGCCACCAATTGAGCCTCCGGATTAGGAATAGCCAACTCTTCCTCTGTTGGTACCTTGACGGACGGATTATGTAATACGTCAAGAAAGACATTTGGTGGAACCGGTTTACGCTGAGAACCAAGGCGACTTAAAGCGTCCGCCGCTTCATTCTTTCGCCGGTCTATATGGTCCACCTGATAACCCTTGAAGTGACCAGCCACCGTATCCACCTCTCGCTGATATGCAACCATGAGTGGGTCTTTAGAATCCCAAGTGCCAGACACCTGTTGAGCCACCAGATTTGAATCCCCGAAGCACTTAACCCGACTTAAGTTCATCTCCTTAGCCATCCGAAGACCGTGGAGTAAGGCCTCATATTCAGCTGCATTATTAGTACAAGGGAACATTAAACGGATGACAGAACAAAACTTGTCACCTCGTGGGGAAGTTAGTATGACTCCAGCCCCCGAGCCCTCCAATTGCCTGGATCCATCAAAGTGAATAGTCCAATACGTATTATCTGGCTTCTCCTCTGGTGCCTGCAACTCCGTCCAATCATTGATGAAGTCCACGAGTGCCTGGGATTTGATCGCTGTGCGAGGTATATATTTGAGCCCATGAGGTCCAAGCTCAATAGCCCACTTGGCAATCCGGCCAGTTGCTTCTCTGTTTTGAATGATATCTCCCAGAGGGGCGGAACTGACCACTGTGATAGGATGGCCCTGGAAATAATGTTTAAGCTCCCGGCTTGCCATAAACACTCCATATACCAGCTTCTGACAATGTGGATATGTTTGCTTTGATTCAATGAGTACTTCACTGATATAATAAACTAGCCGTTGAACCGGATATTCCTTGCCAGCTTCCTTGCGCTCCACCACAATAGCCACGCTAACAGCTCGGGCATTAGCAGCCACATATAGCAATAACAGCTCCTTATCGATCGGTGCTGCAAGCACAGGCGGTTCAGCTAACTGCCTCTTCAGATCCTCAAACGCTTTATCAGCTGCCTCGCTCCAGACAAAATTATCTGTTTTCTTGAGCATCTGATATAAAGGGATAGCCTTCTCCCCAAGACGACTGATAAACCGACTCAAAGCCGCAATCCGGCCGGCCAGATGTTGAACGTCATTGACACACGCCGGTTTAGCCAAAGATGTAATTGCTGAATTTTTTTTCCGGATTAGCCTCAATGCCTCTATTTGACACCAGAAAACCCAAGAGTTTGCCCAACGGTACACCAAAGACACACTTTTCCGGATTGAGCATCATCTTGTAAACCTAGAGGTTGTCAAAGGTTTCTCTCAAATCGTCTATTAATGTTTCCTCCTTCCTGGACTTTATCACAATATCATCCACATATGCATGAACATTGCGCCCAATCTGCTTACGAAGACAATTCTGAACACATCGTTGATAAGTTGCCTGGGCACTCTTGAACCCAAAGGGCATGGAGACATAGCAGAAGGCTCCAAAGGGAGTGATGAAAGTTGTCTTCTCCTGGTCCTTAACCGCCATTTTGATCTGATGATAACTAGAGTAAGCATCCAGAAAACACAAACAGTCACAACCCGCCGTAGCATCAATGATCTGATCAATATGAGGGAGGGCAAAGGGGTCTGCATAAAAGACTTCCATGATACAAGCATTGTTCAAGTCTGTGTAATCTACACACATACGCCAAGCGCCATTTTTCTTAAGAACCAACACCAGATTAGCCAACCACTCTGGGTGAAAGACTTCCACGATAAACCCTGCGGCCAACAACCGAGCTACCTCTTCACCAATAGCCTTACACCTTTCTTCATTGAAGCGGCGGAGAAACTGCCGGACCGGTTTAAACTTAGGATCAATGTTAGGTGTGTGCTCAACGAGTTCCCTCGGTACACCTGGCATGTCAGAAGGTTTCCATGCAAAGATGTCCCGGTTCTCACGGATGAACTCGATGAGCGCGCTTTCCTATTTGGGATCCAGGTTAGCGCTGATGCTGAACTGCTTGGATGAATTGCCAGGAACAAAATCAACCGTCTTCTTATCCGTGGCCGATTTAAATTTCAACGCCGGATCGTGTTCTGTAGTTGGCTTTTTTAAAGAAGTCATATCTGCCGGATCAACTTGGTCCTTATAAAACTTCAATTCCTCCGTGGCACAAACCAACTCAGCATATGCCGCATCACCTTCCTCACATTCCAAAGCGATCTTTCTACTCCTGTGTACTGTGATAGTCCCCTTATGACCTAGCATTTTAAGCTGTAGATAAACATAACACGACCTCGCCATGAACTTAGCATAAGCTGGTCGTCCAAACAAAGTGTGATACAGACTTTTGATTTTCACCACCTCAAAAGTCAATGTTTCTGACCTGGAATCATAGTCATCCCCGAAAGCCACCTCTAAGGCTATCTTGCCTACCAGATATGCAGACTTGCCAGGCACCACACCGTGAAAAACAGTGTTTGATGGTTTAAGACTCTTATCTGTCAACCCCATACGACGGAAGGTATCATAATATAGAATGTTGATACTACTTCCCCCATCCATGAGTACCTTCGTAAACTTATATCCCCCAACTTGAGGGGCCACCACTAGGGCCAAGTGATCCGGATTGTCAACCCGGGGCGGGTGATCCTCTCTACTCCACAAAATGGGTTGCTCAGACCAGCGCAAATACTGAGGCACTGCCGGTTCAATAGAGTTTACTGCCCTCTTGTGAAGCTTCTGATCACGCTTACACAAGCTAGTGGTGAAGACATGATATTGCCCACTATTTAGCTGCTTGGGATTGCTCTGATAACCCGACTGCTGCTGCTGCTAGTTCCCCTGATGGTTGTAACCTCCCTGGTTGCCTTGGTGCCCTTGATTGATGTGTCCGGTTTGATTGCCTTGAAATCCTGAACCAGAACTACCACCTCCATAACCCGGCCCGTGGAAACCACCTCCTGAACCGCCGGGCGGGCCATTATCGTACTGGAACATATTGGAGTTCTTGAAATCTCACATGATATAACAATCCTTCCAAAGATGTGACGCTGGCTTCTCCTTTAATCCATGCTTTGGACAAGGTTGATTTAACAGGCGCTCCAAATTGGGGCCTGAACCTCCGCCCCTCTGGGGCTGCTTGCCCTTACGACGCTGGCTATTCTCCTGAGCATTGGTGTTAGCGACAAAGTCCAAGCTGTTGTCGGCTTTGCGCTTACCACTGGTCCCATGGCCTGCCGGATTATGCTGCTGACCCTTGGCGTTGCCGTTCTTTTTCCCTTTCCCCGGTTTGTCCTCCTATGAGTCAGGGTCTTTGGTATTATCTGAATCGGCGTACTTAACCAAAGTGGCCATAAGCGTTGACATATCATTGCAGTGATGTTTGAGGCTTCCTAACTTCTGTTTGAGCGGCAGAAAATGGCCATTGCCCTCCAACATTAGCACTGCGGTATCTGCATTGATACGATCCGATGAATGCAAAACCGCTGAGACCCGCTTGACCCAATGGGTCGTGGACTCCCCCTCCTCTTGGACACAAGCGGCCAGATCCACGATTGACATGGGCTGCTTACAAGTATCTTTGAAGTTCTGGATAAACGGGTGCTTCAATTCGGCCCATGATCCAACAGAGTTAGTTGGTAAGCTCTTCAACCAAGTACGAGTTGTTCCTTCCAACATCATGGTGAAGTATTTAGCACACACTGCCTCATCCACATCTAACATCTCCATTGCCATCTCGTAGCTTTCAACCCACGCCTCTGGTTGTAAATCGGCAGTGTAATTTGGTACCTTACGAGGTCCCTTGAAGTCCTTCGGCAATCTCACATTACGCAAAGCGGGGGTGAGACACGGCACCCCTAAGGAACTGAATAGCACATCTGGCTCTACTGAAGCGGTAGGGTGAACCGGAGTATGTTAACGAGCTCCGTGCCGAGCTGCTAACTCGGCTTCTCGACGCGCGCAACCATGATCCACTACATCCTGTGCATTAGCACCTCCCCCCTGCCGGGTTGTGTCCTTGCGGCGAATTACGGCGACGTTTACTGCTTGACACGGCCGGTTCATCCTCAACATGTCTGCTATAGCTTCGGCTTGGACGGGGAGAGGAATGGATCCTCTCACGACTGTGCGAATATGCCTGCTGTTGATTTAACGCTATTTGAAGGAGATCTCTGGCCCGACGTGCCTCAATCACAACCGGTGACTCGCCGTCGGTTGGGAGGACTGCTAATCGTGAAGCGGCGGCCACAATGTTGTCCAACGGGTTGGAGTAATGCCCGGGAGGTGTTGGAACATATTGCGGCACAATGTTATTCTGACGAGGCGGATCCATCGTGCGCGGCTGAACCGACGCTCCTGTTCTTGGTGCCTCCGTCCGGTTTAATATTGACTGGTTACTAGTTCCTGCTCCTGGCGTGTTGAAGAGATTTCGTGGCTCATAACCCGATAGGAGATGCGATCGGTACCTTCTTCTGATGACTTCCTCGGAAGCATTCTGATCGAGCCTAATTCGCTAGGCCTGAGCTTCCAACTCAGCCCATTCTGTAGCCATCCTAGCGTTCTCTGCCGCTAGATCCGCTTTAGCCTGAGCTATCTGATCCTTTACTGTTGCAATCTCCGCGTTGTGCTGATCCCGGGCTGCTGCATCCACCTCTGCGGCCATCAATGTTGCCAAAGCATCGAACAAGTCAGACAAAACTTGAGTCGGAGGCGGCGCAGAGCCTCCTGCTCCTGCCGGCGTGGCGGTTATTGAACCAGAGAGTATTGCTGCGACAGCTGACGAATGAGGCGCTGACTGTGTACCGGCCATGAAGATAGCAGCCCGGTTTGGCAGATCAGGGAAGTCCGGAATACTGTTGCCCTCGGATCCTCCACTAATCCAACCATCCTGCAACTGATAGAGCGATTCAGTCTCTTCGGAAGACTTGTCGTCGGAACGAACAACGGTTTCTCCATCGGACGCCAGTCCGTCCTTGTATTCTGCTCCATGGATGACGCCTACGAAAACATGCTTCGCCACGGGCTGAATCGGCGAAGGGCTTGCACGCTGAGCCATGTCGATGATGTCGATGCAGATGTCCGGCTCTGGGGCCGGTTCGCCAATCTTGCCGATAAAGACGTGAATCCCACCAAAGGCGACCCGGTACCCGTATTCAATTGAATCGGCCTCGGGAACCCATCCTGCGTTGTCGATGTAGAGCTTGCCGCGAAGACTCTTCGCCATCCGGCCCACAGCGTATCCCTTGAGTACATCAAAGCTGCCCTTCAAGAACTCGAAACCATCATGCGATAGCCCCACGGTGGGCGCCAACTGTCATGGGTTTATTACGGCAGATGTCCTTGTGAAAGGACTTAGTCGTGGAGCCATCGTGACGGTTAGCTTAAAGGGTTTAAACCGGACAAGGGGACACGGGGAGTTTATACTAGTTCGGCCCCTTCGGTGAAGGTAAAAACCTACGTCTAGTTGTGATTGGTATTGCTAGGGTTTCGAAGGCTAGGGAGCGAATCCGCTTTGTCTGGCTCTCGAGTTGTTGTCTGTTGTCCCTAAACCGCTGCCGGGTCGTCCCTTTATATACATAGGTTGACGCCCGCCGGTTTACAGAGTCCCGAAGCCGGATCATAAACGTGTCTGGTTACGTCTCTATCCTTCCTATCTTACAATGCAAGTTACATAACAAGGTCGGTTTACATCTACAGGCCTTAACTCACCTCTGGGCCTTGGGCCTTCATAAAGCGCCATCATTCTTACGTCTTCATGGGCTTCTAATCTTCATAAGGTTAATCCGGCTACCCCTGGCCGGTTTACGTCCAGTAGTAATATCCCCAACAATATGACTTAAGTCTCTAAGTGCTATAATGTGCGGGTTTTACATTCCAAACCCGTTGACTTATTTTTTGTAACTAGTTTGTGAACATAATTCTGTAACTAGAGATTGGGCCAGTTGGAAAAGGCATAAGCTAAGTAGATGCATTGGTTTAGTGTTCCTAGGATACAAATGATGTGAAAATGGTTCCTATGAAGTACTAATTATTTAGTACTATGCTACAACTTAAGTTCAATTGATGAACAATTCGAGTGTAGAGGCTTAAATGTTAAGACATCACTGGAGAATTAACCTTGGGTAGGTTTTACTGATTTTGGATAAGACTCTTAAGTGCTCATCATTTGTTTGCAGATTCTCTTGTGAAGGTAAATTTCTTTGTACCCAGGCATAATTCTACTGTTGAAAACATGGGACAACATGTACATGGACATTGCTGACTTTGTTATTTGGGGGCTTATACCAAATTCAACATCGGCCATTGGTAGCAGGAACATCGGTATGTTTAAATTTTTGTTTTTTGATTTCATTTTATAAGTCCATGATGCATGTCTGCAGAGAATTCATGATATGATTGTTATAATATGTCTTACAAATGTGCATAGTTTCACTATATCATAGTATTATAAATGCATGTCGGTTGATGTGAGTAAGTTAGTGGGGCGCTATCCAGCGTGCCACAATATAGCATTTCTGTAACGCCCTCGATGCGGCTATATCTCCCACGTGTCGAAGCACGACTTAGAGGCATAACCGCATTGAAAGCAATGTCGCAAGGGAGGTAATATTCACACAACCCATGTAATACATAAGGGAAAAGATACATAGTTGGCTTACAGTCGCCACTTCACACAATTACATAAATAAAGCATTACATCATCCAGATACAATCAAGGTCCGACTACGGAACCCAAAACAAAAGAAGAACCCCAAATGCGACACGGTCCCGATCGACCCCAATAGGGCTCCACGACTGATCAACTAGAACGAAACAACACAAAGAGCAAGGTCTTCAGCGAGCTCCTCCTGAGCTTGGTTGCGTCATCTGCACGGACTCATCGGCACCTGCAAGCTGGTTTTGGAAGTATCTGTGAGCCCCGGGGACTCAGCAATCTCGCACCCTCGCGATCAAGACTATTTAAGCTTAAGGGTAAGGTAAAGGTATGAGGTGGAGCTGCAGCAAGCGACTAGCATATATGGTGGCTAACATACGCAAAAGAGAGCGAGAAGAGAAGGCAAAGCACGATCGAGAAACTATGATCAAGAAGTGATCCTAAAACAACCTACGTCAAGCATAACTCCAACACCGTGTTCACTTCTCGGACTCCGCCGGAAAGAGACCATCACGGTAACACACGCGGTTGATGTATTTTAATTACGGTCATCTTCAGGTTTTCTACAACCGGACATTAACAAATTCCCATCTGCCCATAACCGCGGGCACGGCTTTCGAAAGTTCAAATCCCTGCAGGGGTGCCCCAACTTAGCCCATCACAAGCTCTCACAGTCAACGAAGGAATAGACCTCCTCCTGAGACATTCCGATCAGACTCGGTATCCCGGTTTTACAAGACATTTCCGCAAGGAAGAAGAATGAGTCAATGAAGAAGACAAACGGACGTAGTCGAACGGGTCCTCACAAACGCGACGTAACCGGAACCAACCCGAAGAAGCAAACACCGAAAAGAAACATACAACATAGTAAACAACCAACACATGAACATGGTATGATATGCGGGATGCGGTATGCGATGCATATACATGATTTGACAAGGAATGATTGAACCTAGCCTAAACTTGGAAATCCAAGTGTGCTACTGGAAAGGTGAGATGAAATCGCTTGAAAATGATATAAAGATCACCGGAATCGGAGTTACGGTTTGGAAATGGCAAGCGATTCAAATATGGCACCGGTCTGTGATATACAGCAAGTAGCCATCTAAATGCAACAAGATGAACATGCTACAGCACTCAAGCATGGCAACAAAATACATGGAAGGGATCCATTCATGATGCTTAACAAAAGATGAACACTGAGATACGGCCAATTCATCCATTAACAGGTTCAAACAAGCATGGCAAAAATGCAAACGGTAAACAGATCTCAGACTTAGTGAAATTAACACAAGCCTGGAATTTCAGATCAGATAGCACTCTTTGGAGCATGAAAACTACATGCTACAGGACCTGAACATGGCAAAGTAAAGCATGGCATGGAGCTACCCAAAGAGCTTAACAAAAGTCCCTTAGTGACCTTCAGCCAAAAGGGATCAGAAAATACAATTGCAAGCAAGTGAACATGGAAAAAACATAATCAGTTCTCAGACTTAGTGAAAACTAGAGCATGCTGAAACAGATATCAAGTAGGCATGTTTACGAGCTCGATGCACTCACTACAGAGCAAGGCATGACAATCTACGCATACACCCATCAAGATAACACATTATAGAAGCTAGACATGACAAGAACAATACCATAGCATGCACGGATCAACTACAACATCACCGGCAAAATCGCTAACAAGTAGACAATCTGCCCAGATTCATGAAATGACAAAAGTAGAGCTCGATTGACTCAAGCTAGGCTGCTCCATAATTGCAAAAAAAGACATGGATGGATAGAGCACTATAATATTAACAAAACATCCTTACTGATCATCCTCAAAAGAGGCATGGTTCACTAGGAAACAACACGAACATATGGCATAATGAGATAAACAGACCAACGACTTGGTGGAAATGCTAAGTCCCTGAAATCAGCATTAACAAGTGCACCACTTTGCAAGCTTCTGCTAGTCACCACACACATCACAAAAATACATGGGTTGCACATCTGGAAAGATGGCAAAACCCTTAACAAAACATATGTAGAGCTCATGGGCATATCATGCACACAAAAATCATGGCAAAAATGACAAATATCTAAATGGAGCAGCAGATATGACAATTATCTCAAGTAGCACTCTTCTAACAGCATTTCGGGCATCAAGATGAACACAAATGAAAATGATGCAATGATATGAAATGATGTACTCTCTGAGACGAACATTTTGATATGCTATATGCATGAACCGGAGCTACGGGTGCAAAGTTACGACATGATGAACAAGGGCATATGAATCTGGGAATCTCGGGGACTTAGTGAAATCTCGAGGAGAAAAAGTCAACCTCTCAGATCCGGATCGGGGCGGCGCGCGAACCGAGGCTCGTCAGAGATCCTCGCCGGAGAAGAGGACGGGGTCGCCGGAGGATGACCGGGGACGGCACCGGCGAAGGGGCACCGGCGACGACGCGCGGCGGCGGCACGGCACCGGCGGGAGAAGCGCGCGGCGGCGGGGAACGGTGAGTGGCAGCGGAGGTGCGCGGGAGGAGAGAGAGAGGGCGGCGGGAGGTGAGGTGGCGCGCTCCGGTTGGTTGGCGGCGGCGGCGGGATGATTTGGTGTGCTGTGATTGGCCGGAGCGACGTGGAGGCTGGACATGTCTGGCGCGGTCGGACATGTCCGGCTGCGCGAGGAGGAAGATGCTAGGGTTCATCCACGAATTTTCGGGGGAGGTGCAAATATATAGGTAGAGGGAGCTAGGAGAGTCCAAATAAGGTGCAGTTTTCGGCCACGCGATCGTGATCGAACGACCGAGATGATGGAGGAGGTTTAGGTGGGTTTTGGGCCAAATTGGAAGGGTGTTGGGCTGCAACACACACGAGGCCTTTTCGGTCCCTCGGTTAACCGTTGGAGCATCAAGCGAAGTCCAAATGGTACGAAACTTGACAGGTGGTCTACCGGTAGTAACCCAAGGCCGCTTGGCAAGTCTCGGTCCAATTCGGAAATGTTTAATCCCCACACACGAAAGAAAGGTAGAAATGACCACCGGAGGAGATAGGAGCGCCGGAATGCAAAACGGACAACGGGGAAAATGCTCGGATGCATGAGACGAACATGTATGCAAATGAAATGCACATGATGACATAATATGCAATGCATGACACGCAAGCAAAGACAAGGCAACAACAGCGAATAAGTGGAGGACACCTGGACATCGGTCTCGGGGCGTTACAATTTCTTAATTTGGAAGAGGGATGGTTTAGGGTCCATAGTGGACCTATGAGAAGGCAGATCAAGCAGGGCGGCACTAGACATCGACACTGGTCATGAGTGGATCGAGAGCAATAATTGAACAACGGAGAAGGTATCTTGTGCCGGGAGGCATCGACATTGCCTGAGATTAGAAGGAAGCTCGGGTAGGGTGTTGTATTACGTCAACACCAACCATCACCAGTGTCAGAGGATGGGTTGTGGGGATCAGAGCAAGATGAAGAGGAGGAGGAACAAGAAGATCACAAAATTGATGCGTAGTATCCGCTAAAGAAATTGATAAAAGGAGGTATATATTTGAAGGACTTCACTCATGTCACTTAGTCAATAGTTTGATTTATTTTTATGTATTTCGCCCGTAGAAACGCACGGGCATTCTGCTAGTATACTAATAAGGACATGATTGCACAACCAAATTAAACATCCAATTACATAGGTGGCTAGTACACACATGACATTTGCACACACCAAAGTAAACTATTGCATGCATAATTAACTAGGATAAACAATCATCTGATCATCATCTACTTCTTCTTGTCATGCTTGCCGTCACTGCTCTAGTGGTGGCTCGATCCGGCCTCATAGAGTACAGTAAGGAGGCACTCCCTCATGTCAATGATCCACCTGTGCATCTCGTAGCATGTGTACATGTTCTTGGCCGCGAACCTGAGGCGAGGTTCATCAAGTTGCCGTGTCCAGGCCCCGTGATAGGATACGGGACATGTTCTATTGGCATCCTGCTTCATCTTTTCATAGTAGAGGTCGATGATGGCCGAGGCGAGTTCAACCAGGGAGTCCTTCGTGTTGCCCCAGAACCTCTAGTGGTCATGGATTTCAACAAGGTTCTTGCAGGCCAAACCCATAACATCAAGCGCTTTTACATCGTCGGAGGTTTCCACCATAGCGAACTTGTAGTCAGTGCTCTTGACAAACTTGGAGAAACAGTCACAATGCTATGTGGCCATGCGGTAGTGGTAGATGATGACATGATGGCGCATGCAAAACTGGGCGATAGTAACCTTCTGATCTATGTCGGGGCATCCGCCGGTGTACTGGAGGTCGATGCTGCCACCTTGTACTTGCCTCGAGTAAGCAATTGCTCTACGAAGTTGATGTAGTCATCCAACATGGCAGGGTTGATGGTGTACACCACTGAGAGATCCGTCTCCCTCGTGTGGTGTCGTGGGAAACCACATCCACCTATGGGACCAAGGGTCCCTTGCTGGTTCGGCGGGGGGATGTCACGATGCGCAAAGAGTAGAGGGGCATGGGACAGCACGACAGAGATCACACAGGCAATTTTTACCCAGGTTCGGGCCGCCGTGAGGCATAAAACCCTACTCCTACTTTGGTCGAATGATGGTGGAAAAAATGGTGATGAGCATAACATGCTTGTCTGGCAGGGTTGCCTCGGGGCAGAATGGCTACGCGCATATGAATATGTGAGGGGGTGGATTCGCTAATCCAGTGTCCAACCCTTTCTATGGTTGCCTTGGGCCTCCTTTTATAGACAAAGGAGTCACCATAGTGGCAAATCAGTCATTATGCACTGATTAGATAGCAAATAGTGCTAACATACCTACTCTACAGGCTGACAGAGCGCATTAAATGCACCACTCAACGTCACATCATAGCTTGCCCGGCAAGCCTTGCCGGGCTATTTTGCAAGCTTCGCGCCTCCTCGCTCGACACATTGCAAGATAAGTGTCATTTGGAGGCATTTTCTGTAGAAAGTGGATGCCATGTGGCAAATGGCTGCCACTTAGTCAGTTTGCGGATTGACATCACATTGATCGATGACTTGCGCCGTGATGAAGTGGTGTGGTGAGGTGGTTCTGCTTCCGTGAGTCCCGGCAGGCCCGGCCAGGGCATCTTGGGGGCTTGCTTCTGGGGGTGACCCCTCCCTTGCCGGGCTCGCTTGCCCGATAAGGGAGGTTTCTTCCTTAGTGGTATTTTGCTCCTCTGGCTTGCCTTGGCCTTCTTGTGCTGCATGTTAGTCCTCTGAAGAGCTGATTCTTTGTGCTCCATTATGACCTTGGTGCTGTAATCTTGGTCCCGTGCCTATGCACAGTCTGGGCAACGGACCCAGGGTTTGTTGCACCGACAGAAGCCCACGGGCCTGTCCCGAACGCGATGCCGAGCGTCGTCGGGGTAGGCCCTAATATGTGCACAAGCAGGGGCGTGGAAGTGGCTGGTCCCTTGAGATCTTCTTTGCTTCTTCATTATCTTGAGCCCGAGCCAGTTTCTGGTTTTCCCGCGCGTCATGTAAAGCCAATCATGGTGGGGCCATTCTTGTAATGGCCCGTGAATGACTTTAACGCACGGGGAAGAAACTGCCAATTCACTCTTCCCACCATGCCCTTATCCCCAGCCACGTATGCAGCATGCATCGCGCGAGGTAGGTAACAGAGGTGCGTGGTGTGGCAGAGCATCAAGGCGAGGGCCCGGTCTTCTTGAATTGGTGGAGGGGGGCGACAGTCGCTCGTTGAGGGAACGACTCTCCTTACCGGCCCGCCTATAAAAGGAAGGGCGGGGGAAGAGCGGAGGCATCCATCTCTTCCCCCTTTCTCCTCCATCTTCTGCCTTCTACTGGTTATGCTGGAGAGAAGAGCCTGGGGCCAGGCCCCATACGGTAGCTTGAGATTGGTACCATCAAATGTTTGTGTTGGTGCTTGGGGAGTGAGTCTGGTCCATGCTCGGAGAAGACGTGGTGGACAGGCCGCCCGTGGTGCGTGAGACATTAAGCCTTCCCATTGTGGGGAAATGCTTGTTTCTTCTGCTGCGATCGTCCATCCGTCAGATAAGGTGGCATCTTGCATGCCCTGAGCTGCTGCTGCTTGTTGGCTTGGCGACCAGGTTCTCGTTGTCTTCGATGCTCGCCTAGGAGGTAGGGCTGGGGATCGTTGGTAATCCTAGTACTGCCCCTTCGGGAGGCCCTACGGCTAATGTTGAAGGGAGGCGCGCCTTCCTGCCCGCCAAGGTGGGGATCGGCACGCCCCAAGCCCCCTGGCCGTCTTGGTTGCCCGTCATCTCTTCGAGGGAAGTGCCGGACCACGAGGTCGGCGTTTCCCTAGAATGGTGTTGATGAAGATGAAGTCAGGGAAGATGGAGAAGACGGGAGGCAGGCCATCCAGTCGGAGTACGAAAGCACCGACGCGTTCATCTCATATTGGCGACCTACTGCCTCATCTTTCTGTCTTTCGCCTCCTTTCCCTGGCACCTTCATCATCATTTCATCGGTTATCGGGGAAAGGGTGGCCCTCCTGGCGCTTTTGCTTCCTCCAGTGGTCTTCCAGCTGAGCTGTGATGTCCTTCTCTGCTGGTGCCTGTGCTGGAGCCTCCTGACTGGTCCTGGAAGCGGTGACCAGGGGACCGTCGGGGTGCTCCTTCCGTTCTCCTCCTTCGTAGCCTCGCCACTCCCGATCTTGTGAGGTTGTGCTTGGCAGGTCCTGCCGGGATCGGGGTGGCATTGTGCCGGTGCGCACCTCATGCCCTCTTCTATTCCCACCGCACTACCTGGGACAAGAGGGACAAGGAGAGGACTTTTGTTCAATCTTAAATCTGTAGGTACTTGCCAAACTTTTGTTCAAATAATGTAATTTCTCGAGTATATGTCTATGTCCTGTAAGGTTTGTACTCGTTTGATCAACATATTAATGAAAAATATGAACCTTGCTGGGGACTCGTGCATGTATATGTCCATGCAGAGGTGGAATGCCTCCTTATTTTTAAATAAACGAGTTTCCCCCGGCAGGTTGTCCTGCCGGTACCCTCCATTTTGCTACCGGGGGGGAAGCCTACCGGGCGAAAATTGTGATGAGGGACTAGCCACCCGCCAATCTCTTTTTACCAAAGGCCACTTTGAGCATCCTGACCGAAGTCACGTTTGTGTCAGGGGATGGGAACACCTAAGTTTCAAAAAAGTGGCGCGGCTTTCTTATGCTCAAGTATTCGCTTACAGAACACGTATGGACAAGAGGTAGAACTTATCTGTTTGGCTTGCCGGAGATCGCACTGTTGGTTCATCTTTCCAACTTCCTGTAGAGGCCAAGCTCACGGTAGGAACCTGCAGTTCATGCAGATGGAAATGATGCAAGATGCAATCTTATCTATATGCATATGCAATGCTCATGAAATGCTTATGCAATCCTGATGATATGCTTAAGCATGCATGCAACTTGTCTGGGCCCCCCACCGCTTCATTCATTTCTCTATTGCTCAGGGTCTGCGCCTGGCTTTGTACAAGGGGTTACATGCAACTGAGGCAAGGCCTATATAAAGGGGTGGCTGTCGGGAAGAGCCCGACAGCCACGCCTTATGGGTAGAACTTGCGGAGATGCTCAATATTCCATGAGTTTTGCAATTGAATGCCATCTCCAGTCTCCGGACGGACTGCGCCAGGTCTGGTAACTCAAACTACCTGGTAAGGGCCTTCCCACTTCGCCGTAAACTTGTTTGTACCCTTGGCGGACTGAATGTGCCTAAGGACAAGGTCGCCTTCCTCAAAACACCGGGCACGAACCCTATGGCTGTGATAGCGATGCATGGCTTGCTGATAGCGTGCAGCACACGTAGCAGCCCGGAGACGGTTCTTCTCGAGTAGCACAACATCGCCAGCCGGTGCTGATCTTTTGCTACTTCATTGTAGGCAAGCACTCGAGGGGCCCCATAAATGAGTTCCGTGGGGATAACTGCTTCTGCCCCATAAATGAGGGAGAAGGGAGTCTGCCCGATATCTCGATTTGGTGTCGTTCTGAGGGACCAGAGAACTACCGGCAGCTCATCGATCGACCGCCTGTCATGCTTCTGCAGCGTATCAAAGGTTCTTGTCTTGAGTCCTCGCAGCACTTCGGTGTTTGCCCTCTCAGCTTGTCCATTGCTTCTGGGATGTGCGACAGAGGCAAATGAGATCTTGCTTCCGAGGGCATGAACATATTGCATGAAGGTGCGTCTCGTGAACTAGGTGCCGTTGCCGGTAATGATCCTTGACAGAACTCCAAAACGACACACCAATTCTTTCAAGAACTTGATAGCTGACTGGGCAGTCACCTTTCTCACGAAAGCTACTTCCGGCCACTTTGTAAACTTGTCGGTAGCAATGAACAAGAATTCAAAGCCCCCGGCAGCTCGGGGGAAAGGGTCGAGGATATCGAGCCCCCAGACTGAAAACGGCCATGAGAAAGGGATCGTCAGAAGAGCTTGTGCTAGCAGGTGGATGTTCTTGGAATGGAACTGGCAGGCTTCACACTTGGTGACTAGCTCGACCGCATCTTGGAGGGATGTGGGCTAGTAGAATCCTTGCTGGAATGCTTTCCCAACTAATGCCCTTGATCCAATGTGGGAGCCGCACATGCCTTTGTGTATTTCAACCAGTAGTTCCTTTCCTTCTTCCCGGCAGATGCACTTCAATTTCACAATGTTGGGCCTCCTTCTGTACAGAGTGTCATCAACAAACTGATACATACTGGTCCTCCGGGCTACTCTTTCAACTTCATCTTGGTCATCGGGAAGTTCTCCGGTTTGGAGGAAATGGACTATGTGCCTTGGTCATCGGGATGTTCCTCCAATCTTCTCACTTCCTCAACATATGCCTCCATCAAAGGACTTTGGTAATCCTTGTTGACTTGTCTCACCACAAGCTGTGAATCTCCTCGGATGATCAGCTTCTTGATTCCCAATTCTGTCGTAATCCTGAGCCCGACAAGGAGCCCTTCATACTGTGTTGTATTGTTAGTTGCCTCCTCTCGGGGAAAGTGCATCTGGATGACGTACTTCAAGTTTTCCCCTGTAGGGGCGACGAGAAGCACGCCAGCCCTGCACCTTGTAGGGAGAAGGCACCATCAAAATATGTGATCCATTCTTGGGGAGCTTCCTTGCCGGGGATAACTATTTCCAGCACTTCCTCATCAGGGGTTGGCGTCCGTTCTGCAATAAACTCTACCAAAGCCCTGCTCTGAATTGTTGATGTGCTCTCAAACTTCAGGCCAAAGCTGGATAACTCCAAAGCCCATTCCACTATTCTGCCGATACCCTCAGGGTTTCAGAGTATCCTTTGCAACGGGAAGCGAGTGACAACCATGATCTCATGGGCTTGGAAGTAGTAGCGCAGTTTCCTTGAGGCCATGATGAGGCCAAAAATCCTTTTTTGCACACTAGAGTACCTCGATCTAGCCCCCTACAGCAGGGAACTGACGAAGTACACTTGGCGCTGCACCACTTTCTTCCTTGCCGCGTTCTTGGGGTTGCCCTCGCTGTCATGCTCATCTCTGTCCTGATCCTTATCTAGCTCTGCCAGGCCCTGCTCACTCTCTGCTTCTTTCACTTCCCGCTGTGCAGGCTGCACTAACCACTTGATTAGTTGCCGCCAAGTATAGCAGCAACAACTCTTGGAGTTTAGGGGCAACCAAAGTGTGCACAGAGGACAAGTAGGCCTTCAACTCTTACAAAGCTGCATCTGCTTCCAGGGTCCACTTCATGGGCCCTACCTTCTTCAAAATTTTGAAGAACAGCAGGGCGCGCTCGACAGACTTGGAGATGAATTTGCTAAGCACGGCAATGCACCTTGTGAGACACCTCACATCCTTAATTGTCCTGGGTGCCTATATCTGCTTGATAGCCTTGATATTGTGGAGGTTGGCTTGGATCCCTCGATGGAATACGAAGAACCCAAGTAGCTTGGTGGAGGGGATGTTAAATACACACTTCTCCGGGTTTAGCTTCAAGTTGATCTTACGTAGATTGGCAAATGTCTCCTCTAAATCCTAGATGAGGGTTGATCTATCCTTGATTTTGACCACGTTGTCATCCATATAAGCCTCAATGTTTCTGTGCAACTGTGGTTCAAAACTAATCTGGACTTCTCTTGCAAAAGTGGACCCGACACTCTTTAACCCGAAAGGCATGCGCACAAAGCAGTACATAACACATGGGGTGATGAACGAGGTCTTCTCTTTGTCTTCCTTGGAGATGAAGATCTGACGATACCCAGAGTATGCATCCAAAAAGGAGAGAGAATCACATCTTGAAGTGGAGTCCACAATCTGGTCAATGCGCGGCAAGGGAAATGGGTCCTTCGGGCAAGCCTTGTTGAGATCTGTGAAATCTATGCAAAGCCTCCATTTCCCATTGGCCTTGCCCACTACCACTGGGTTTGCTAACCAGGTCAGATGCAGTACTCTTGTGACCAGACCAGCTACCTCAAGCTTCTTGATCTCTTCGGCAATGAACTGCTGCCTCTCCAAGGCCTGCTTTTGAACCTTCTGCTTGACAGGTCGGGCATGTGGGCAGGCAACAAGGTGGTGCTTGATTACCTCCCTGGGAACACCGGGAATATCAGATGGTTGCCAGGCAAACACATCGATATTCGCCCACAGGAAGGCAACGAGCGCGCTTTCCTATTTGTCGTCAAGGGTGGTGTTGATGGTGAAGGTACCATCAACACCAGCCAGCCCTGCCGGGACCTTCTTCACATGTGGTGCAGCGACCTTCGGTCTCTTGTTGTTGGAACTCTCCGGCAAGTCATCAACAGGCGCAGCACACTCCGAAGAGGCACGCTTCCCAGATTCCTTGCTGGTGTCCCTATTGTCCTTCTTCTTTCCTTTGTTTTCCTTGGCGGGAGCTGCTGTTGCCACGGCCTCTGCCATGACTGCGTCCTGGTACATCTTATCCACTCAAATGATTGCGTCCTACTCGTCTGACGGGATGGAAATGACTCGTACCGGCCCTGGCATCTTCAAAGTGTTGTAGGCATAGTGAGATGCCGCCATAAACTTTGCTAGAGTTGGGCGTCCAAGAATCCCATTGTACGGCAGGGGGAGGTCAACCACATCAAACACAACCTTCTCAGTCTGATAGTTCATTTATCCCCCAAATGTCATTGGCAATGTGATCTTTCCCTTAGGATGACTCCTACCGGGGTTAACTCCTTGAAATGTGCCCGTGACCTTCAGCTCCTCCTCTGCTATCTGAAGTTTGCTAATAACCTTTGGGGAAATCAGATTCAACCCAACCCCGTTGTCAACCAACATCTTTGTGACTTTGAGGTTGCGAATTGTTGGAGAGACCAACAATGGCAAGCATCCTACCGTGGTGGTGCAATCTGGATGGTCCTCTTCATCAAAGATGATGGGTGTGCGTGACCATTTGAGCGGCTTCCGAGCCTCTGCCACTGGCTCCACGGCATTGACCTCACGCGTCCACCGTTTAAGTTGGCGGTGAGAGGAGTGCAAAGATGCACCGCCATCAATGCACAGGGCATCAGCGGCCTTCTGGAACTGCTAAGCGCGACAACACACCCTGTCAGACGCCTCACATCCTTAACTGTCCGGGGTGCCTGTATCTGCTTGCTAGCCTTGATCTTGTCGGTGTTGGCTTTGATCCCTCGATGGGATATGAAGAACCCAAGTAGCTTGGTGGAGGGGACGCCAAATACACACTTCTCCAGGTTTAGCTTCAAGTTGATCTTATGCAGATTGGCAAATGTCTCCTCTAAATCCTAGATGAGGGTTGATCTGCCCTTGGTTTTGACCATGATGTCATCCATATAAGGCTCAATGTTTATGTGCAACTGTGGTTCATAACCATTCTGGACTGCTCTTGCAAAAGTGGACCCAACACTCTTTAACCCGAAAGGCATGCGCACAAAGCAGTACGTACCACACGGGGTGATGAACGAGGTCTTTGTCGGATTCGGGTTTCTGTAGACCCTTGAGAGGTTCGAACACTAGGGTGCGTGCGAAGAACTCGTCCTCACCAATCTGCCTGCTCAACGATTCCAAGGCCTAGCTTGATGAACCCAAGGGACAAGAGACACAACAGTTTATCCTGGTTCGATCCACATTGCAGTGTAATACCCTACTGTAGTTTTGTGGTGGATTGCCTCGAGGGGCTGAGGATGAACTTGTACAGTGGTAGAACAGCCTCAGGAGGTGAGGTGTTCTTGAGCTTGATGAGCTGGTGGATGAGTGGATGATCTGAATGATCCCTCCCTCCTATGGTGGTGGTTAGGTCCTATTTATAGTGGCCTTGGTCCTCTTCCCAAATATAAGGCATGAAGGGATCCCACAATGGCCAAATTTGAAGGGGGACAACTAGTACAAGTTATCCTGACAAAAGTAGTCTTCGCATGCGAAAGCCTCTGGTGGTGACGCCGCGGTGGGCTCCGCGATGTCCTCCGTCCTGCCGTCCTGGAGGTCTTGGTCTCGTTGCACCGAAAACCTTTGCTTGATTCCTTGGGACTCCACGCCTGCGCCTTCCTCCTTAGCACCAAAAGAGGAAACTGGTACACTGCGCCCGCTTGCCTAGCCTTGGTCGTCATGGCTCACGTCATGTGAGCCTCGCGATGTGCACCTTGCATTGATATCTCTGCTCCTCAGGAGCCAGCCTAGTGAGGCCCCCCCAGGGAGGTCTTAGTGTCATCCGCCCTGTGAGGCTTGGCCCCTCGCGAGGGTCTTGGGTTTTTGTTGATGAAGGTGGGCCATACTGGGCCGTTGACGGAGCCACGCCGTGGGCCGTAGGCAGGCAAGTCTGGGTACCCCCGTTCCCAGGATGCCGACAGTAGCCCCCGGGCCCAAGGCGCGCTGAGCTCGGCTTCGAGGCGAAGCCAAAGGGCAAGTGTGGAGCGCCGCGGGCCCCAACCGCCTGCGGCCTCGGATGACGTGTGGCGATTAATGGGACATGGGCACCTCCGCTCCCACGCTGCCTCGGCAACTGCTCCTGGCTGACAAAAAGGCTGGCATCTACCGTGAAGCCTTCATTGCCCTTCCCCTGTCTTCCTCCAGATCCCCTTTCCCTTCTACTCAGAAAACCTCCAGATCCGCCAATCTCAACCCGAATCAGCGACCGATGGCCACCGATAAGGCTGAATCCTCCGCCGCGTCCAGGCGTCCAGCCTCGTGCTTCAAGACAGCCTTGAGCGCGTCCACCATCACCGACGAGTAGCACCTCGCCACCGTGCTCCAGGTGACGGCCTACGGCAACAATGAAAGGGGAGAGACGATGCTCCGGGTGGGGCCGAGTTTGACTTTTGGTTTGGGACATATGTGGATATGAGAAAGTGGTTGAGGGATTTTGGAGCATATCACTAAGCATTTTGAGCAAGCAAGCCATTAAGAAACACCTCATCCCCTTTTAATAGTATTGGCTTTTCCTATGGACTCAATGTGATCTTGGATCACTAAAATGAAAATGTAGAGTCTTGAGCTTGAGCCAATATGTGTCCTTAGCATTTTGAGGGGTCCACATCTCTAGTCCATGCCATGCCAATCATTGAACTTTCTGAAATGATCATCTTGAAATAGTATTAGTTCAATGGGCTATATGTTGTTAAGAACTACCAAAACCACCCAGGGATTAGTTGCACTTTTACATAGTCGATGAAGCCACAAGATGATGAAGATGGCAATGAAGATGACGCGTTGCTCACGCTCTCAGGTTCGCGCAAGTGATCCCCCTACTTGGCGCGCCAAAGATGTCATGGGAAACCACGGCCACCTATGGGACCAAGGGTCCCTTGATGGTTCGGCGGGGGGATGGCACGTTGCACAAAGACCAGAGGGGCGTGGGACAGCACAACAGAGATCACACAGGCAATTTTTACACAGGTTCCGACCGCCGTGAGGCGTAAAACCCTACTCCTACTTTGGTGGATTGATGATGGAAAAATGGTGTTGAGCGTAACACGCTTGCCCGGCAGGGTTGCCTCGGGGCAGAACAGCTACGCGCATATGAATATGTGAGGGGTGGACTAATCCAGTGTCCAACCCTTTCTACAGTTGCATTGGGCCTCCTTTTATAGAAAAAGGGGTCACCATAGTGGCAAATCAGTCATTATGCACTGATTAGATAGCAAACAGTGCTATCATACCTAACTCTACAGGCTGATAGAGCGCATTAAATGCACTGCTCAACGTCACATTGTAGCTTTCCCGACAAGCCTTGCCGGGCTGTTTCGCCAGTTTCGCGCCTACTCTCTCGACACGTTGCAGGACAGGTGTCATTTGGAGGCATTTTCTGTAGAAAGTGGCTGCCATGTGGCAAATGGCTGCCACTTAGTCACTTTGCAGCTTGACACCGCATTGCTCGATGACTTGCATCGTGATGAAGTGGTCTTGTGAGGTGGTTCTGCTTCCGCAAGTCTCGGCAGGCCCTGCAGGGGCGTCTTGGGGGCTTGCTTCTGGGGTGACCCCGCCCTTGTCGGGCTCTCCTGCCCGGCAAGGGAGGTTTCTTCCTTAGCGATATTTGCTCCTCTGGCTTGTCTGGGCCTTCTTGTGCTGCATGTTAGTCGTTCGAAGAGCTGATTCCTTGTGCTCCATTCTGACCTTGGTGCTGTAATCTTGCTCCCGTGCCTGTGCATAGTCTGGGCAACAGACCCAGGGTTTGTTGCACCTACACGTGGGTCTCCACTATATGCTTGTTGAACTCCATTGGAGCGTCGCTAGATATCCTCTCTGTATGTGTCATCGTGGGTGTGCTTGTTGTGTTGTGGGGCGGGATCGAAAGGTTGAAGAGACTAAGATTATAATGGCTGCGGGAATTAACGGGGTAGCCATAGAACCTCGAATATCGGCACGCCCGGATGGCAGTTCTAATTTGCAGTGCATAACTCCACAGTGCTGCATATTATTGCATCGTGGGGACGCACACGACAGAACCGCATGCATATGGGGCCCCCAACATGATCGTGTGCCAGCCCCAACCACTGGTAGAGCGTGCGGAGGACGCGAGCGGAGCGCTCCGCGGCTGCCTCAACGGCGAGCAAGCATATGCATATAGCAGTTGAACACACAAGGAAAAGCCGTCCATGATCCGAGCGTGGGGAGGGACGCGAGCAGAGCGTGCCGTGGTGCCTAATGGCGAGCAAAGCGCGTCGAGGGACGTGAGCAGAGGCCGGCACAGTGATATGTGGCAAATAAGACAAACTGTGCGAGCGATGGCGGAGACATCAAGCACTATTCAGATTAGAGTTGCGTGTGCAATACGTGGCATACAGTTGATCCATCTGAGCTATTTGTCATGGAATAAGCCATGTGTGTTGTGGGCAAACGCTTGCTAGTATACAATTGTCAGTGATTGATGAATTCATCACCGACGGGATCCCTAGTGTGGTCCGTGTGCGATGTGATATACACACGGTTTTTAACCCCTTTCCGTGACGGCATTTGGAACCATTGCCAAGTGAGTGTGGGTGATAGGGGGTCCTTCCCACATGACCTAGAAACCGTCGGGGATAGGGAGCCAAGATGCGTATACAGTACTCCTACTTGTTTGTGCTCGCATTGCCATCGCAGTTGGTATTCTGTGGTGCTACGTTTACGATGTGCGGCCCATCACAAACGGTTCACTATTATAGAACGTGTATGATAAGCATACAATCACACACATTCACTTTTCCCAAACCAATACAATAACTAATTAAGAAGATTAGCTAATCGCCGTACGAGTGTCAGACAAGATTATGAAACGTCGGACCATCGTAACATCATCGCACACGACAACTATCGCACACGCTATTCTGTCGTGCAACGTTTACAATGCATTCTTCATCAGAAACAGTTCATGGTTGCGAATCATGTACGATAAGGCAACTATCACAAACGTTTAGTTTGCCCGCACCATTTGTGATATTGTCTGATATCGCACATGCTTTGCAAACGGCAACTGTGTGCATGCTTGCACACGTTTCCTCTCTATGAACCATGTCGGATTATGGTGTATATTGCAAATGTTTGTGTTTTACCAACCATGTGTGCCGTAATGACCTGGAGAGCATAATTTTACCATAATTTAATTGCTGCTATTTCAAATTGTACCGGATTTGAATTTGAATGTATGTTATAGCTTTATTCATATCCATCAGGTTCAAACAACCAATGGATTATTTGATTCATAGGTACATATGTTCAAGAATTACATATGAACCAAATAAAGAATGATGAACCATTGTTGTATACTTGTAAAGAAAGAGGCGAAATACATTCTGGTTGCTGAACAAGGTGAAGCGGAATGCCCATATTGTGCCCTCCTCCATGCAGAAGGCACGCACGACTCTAGTCCATCCCCTTGTGATGCCCGGCCGCCCATCCTTCATGGTCTTCATGAAAACATCTAGATAATCATCGTGTTCTGGTAGAAATACTTTAACCTTTGCATGCCCACCAATCATGTAGTTTGAGAGGTAATCTTGAGTAAATTGCTTTGGCAACCACTGCAAAGGAAAAAGATTCAGACATTGTCATCTAACACAACTCATTATGGGCAGTAAAAAGAAGGCTGTAGAGCTCTTACTTACCATCCTGCAGTTCGCTCTTGTCTTGGATAAAGTGTAAACAAATAGTTTAATTGCCATCTTTTGACCCATTTTACTAACAATCTTTATCAGCTTCATCACTTGATGCTGGTTCATCGATATCTCATTGCCCCATACGCAGAAAGGGTCGAAGCGCGGATCTTTACCAATGACATATGTACCTAAAAGCACCAAGTTAATATTAGAAGCTAAACAACAATTGGACAATGATGTAGTACAACACTCATTTATAATATCTTATAACACCCAATATACTCACATATTAGATGAATTAACATCTTATATTATTGGCCAGAAGGAGTTTATTGCATCCTTACAAATTATCGGTTGGTTAACTGCTGCTGTATCCATGGGTTAGTGTTAGTTTGAGCTAGTGCAGGCTCAAATAGCCCTAAAGTATATCCAAACATGTGGGCTAGTTTGAGCTAGTTGCATCTAAACCACCCAAAAAAACTATCCAACCCAAGAGGTGCTAATTGGAGCTAGTTCTCCTAGTGCATTTATTGTCAATCTAACCCTGTCATCCAAACACCTCTTTGGATGGAGTATTGGGGTTAGTTCAGGGTTAGTCATGACCTAGAAACTAAATCTAACCACTAGCTAAGGTGAGTATCGAAACAGGGTTGTGTTGTTGTTGTTGCTGCTACTACTCTTCTACATATATCTAGACATCATTAGAACATTAAGATAACACTCTTCCTTGTTCCCATGTAGCCTAGGATTGCATATTTAGACATTAAGTACAGTGCATGTTGCTATGTAGCCTTAGATATTTAGAAACATTATAACCGAGCACTTTTCTAGCCCTCTCAGACCATTATCGTTTTCGGCCGTCGAATCTGCTCTTCTAAGCGTTTCAGTCCGTTGGATGTGAGTGCAATCCCCTATGGGCTTTAGTTGCGAACAGAGAGAGCTAGACGGGCTGAGCCGCTGCTCCCAGAATAAAATTGGAGCTCTACTATTGTTTGGGTATATGGGCTTGACACCCACGAGTAACAAAGCCCGTGAATAAATATTGCTTTCTGGAGCGAGGAAGGATCCCGGTGTGCGTCATCCAGTTCTTGTCTCGCGGACGGTGGATTCATACGATGCAAGCAACCGCACCTCCACCGACGACATAGTCACCTCACTGGGCGACGCCAAGGGGACGGGGGGCCGAAGCATCGGTTGCGATTAGAATCCACTTGCCGGTGATTTAGCACGTAATCAATCGTGGTTTTTGCGGGCATTAATCGCAATTGATGTGTGCCACTCTTTCCGGCATCCGATTATTGCAGGTCACTTATGGTTCTTATTCAGTTTCTTCCTTTATGTGATTCATCTTCTTCCTTTATTAGATGTGTGAGGACGCTCACGATTTGGGTTCGGTTTCTTCCTTTAATCGTTGCGCGTCTATATAATCTCCACCACCCTGCTACTGCTCATTCGCATCGGTTGCGATTAGAATCCACTTGCCCGTGATTTAGCACGTAATCAATCGTAGTTTTTGCGGGCATTAATCGCAATTGATGTGTGCCACTCTTTCCGGCATCCGATTATTGTAGGTCGCTTATGGTTCTTATTCAGTTTCTTCCTTTATGTGATTCATCTTCTTCCTTTATTAGATGCGTGAGGACACTCACGATTTGGGTTCGGTTTCTTCCTTTAATCGTTGCGCGTCTATATAATCTCCACCACCCTGCTACTGCTCATTCCCCAACCTTATTCGGCAACGTCACATCTTCTGGCCATGCTTCTCGCCAGGTTTCCACTGCAGGCCTATTTCCCCTCCTTCCTCACATCTTCCATCAAGATACTACTGATACTTAGTCCCTTCTGATTGATACCACTTTCTTGTTTTGCTCCCAATTCACGACAGACACTTTTTCTGCTACAGGTGCTCTCACATCTCAGTTGATCTATTGGAACTACCGACGGGTTCTGGTGGTTTGTTTGGGCACTTCTAAAGCTCACAATTTGCAATGGTTGGCACCCAGGTTAGTATACATGTACTCACATGTCTTATTGTACATATGTATGTCTAATTGTGTATACACTTCTAGAGTCTCACTCACATATCTTATCATCCTTATATGTATGTGTGCCTACAATTTGTAAAATTTGATGCTACTGACTGTGTATACTGTTCTAGACTCTCAAACACTGCTACACTATTGTTGTTGAGGATAAGCTCTAAACAACATATGCGATTTACTGATGCACACTAATTACATGTTGTAGGACTTACAGTACCTTGTCTTCCTTACACCAAGACAAGTTCTTGCATGGATGAAGCCAGTAGGAATAAAGTAGAGCTGTAATTGAAAGTCACTCCAATAATTAACATATCTATGCTGCTGAAACACAACAGTATAACTTGAATTTAGTCCATCCTACTGGAATTGGTTCTGAAAATATAAGTTTAGCTTAAATTGTTTCATGTAAATTCTGGAAGGATGGTGCATGTGATGTTGGTGTGGTTGTGAGATTGAGGGCTATGGTTTCTTGGTTCTGATGTGCGCTAAGCTTTTGTTTTAATATTACTGGTCACTGGATGGCTCAATTTCTCGATATCACGGTCTGTTTGTTGTTACTGTACAGGACATAATATTGGGTGTCTATGTGGTGGAAATAAGCTACTGATATACAGTTTTAGTGTTCAATTTCGAAAGATATCTTATTTCCGACTGTGATTAATCTTTGTTCATTTGTTCCATGGCTACCGATGTATTGATCAAATTTATGTCATGTACCAACATTAAGAGTCTATGATGTCATGCCATGTTCATAAATTTAATTGCCTTATTTGTGTCCTCTGTTTTTCTTCTCCTCATATTTATGTTAAGCGGTGAATGTTTATACCATCCCTTTTTAGATTAAAATGTATACCACTATTTTCTACAACCAAGGTTGAGAAATCGATTAAACCAAACAACCATCAGAATTTGCAATACATATGACATCCTCCCAAAAGTGCAAGATTGATTTGCAGTCATCTGAATTGACTGTTGATGTTGCATATTAATTTAGTTTTTATAATAGTCTATTAAGACCTGTTTTTCAGTTTTTAATTTAATTTCTCACATGTTTATATGTATTAAGAGGCATATTTTGTCATTCTGCATAGTCTGAAATTATTTATTGATTTATCTTTCAGTATATTTTTATTTTTGCATATTGCTAACTTATTAATAGGCCATATTCCTTACCCTTTTTTACCGTTATTACCGTTCTACTGTACTAGGGCATTGCGTCTACCGTGCACTGTCCTCTTCATCATGTTGAGGGTGATCAGATCTCCAGCCAATTGGTATACTCTCCATATACTACTGATATCCGCGGTTTGGCGACTTTAAAGAAAAATGTGAAACTGCACTCCTGTACTATAAGCATCTTCCTCTCTACTTGTATGGGTAATATATATGAACATGTTTAATTGTTGGGATACAAAAGTTTCAGTTGATTGTAACCGCTTCTTCATCATAGAAAAAAACAGACCATATGTTACTTCAATCCACATGGGGATTTTATTAATGCTATTGTAGCTTCGAATTGTCTACTTAAGTATTGCGAAGCTACCATCCGGTTCTACATTTGCCCAAAAATACGTCCATAGTACAATCTCCTATAATGTCGGCTTTTGATGTTCCCGTATGGCCTACCATATGGGTAACTTTATTGTTACAAGCTATCTGTGCATCAAAGATTTGTCTCTCACCCTGATGCCAACAAATCATGTTATCCTCTTTATATATATACAAACTGAGTGCATGAAATTTGAATTATATAGATAACCATTATACATCCATACATTTCTTTACTTGATCTCTAAGTTTCAACGTTTTTCAGGGATGCACAGGGTTTGCATGTGTCCACGAAGAGAAAATTGCAAAAGGATGGCTATTAAAGCATCAAGTGTTAGTATATTTTCGGTTTTGCGGACGGATGTGATGTTGTGGATGTGTCTGCTTGCATCAAGGTTTTTAACCCAGTTATTTTTGTGTGCAAAATCTAGATCTCAAGCTTTCAACATTGTTCAGTTTCACGCGTAAATGCATGCTTGTTTTTCTTAAAGAATAATTTTGTTATAAGGCAGACTTAAGGCTTTCAACATTGTTCAGCTTTATGGATAAATCCAGGCTTGTTTTTCTTAAAGAATAATGTAGTTGCTTTCAAAATTGCTCGATTTATGCATAAATTCATGTAATAGATCAAAATTGAGACCAATAAGGCCTTTGATGTTCTGTCCAATGATCACCCTGTTGCATTGCTCCTGTGGTATACCAACTATTACATCATGCTATTTATATCACCTTGATGTTTCATTGTTCTGAAATATAACAGATATAATCTTAGTGTTATGTCGTATGACTATGTATTTTTAGAAATACCTACCATTTTATTGTAAAAATGTATGGGCGCAGCAACGCGCGCCATTAATGATCTAGTCTTACATATAGCCCTAGTTAACCTAATGATAAATGGTTACAGATATATTCAGTTAAAAGTCCGATTCACCGATTAGTTCCTTATCAGCCCCCCGGCCTATATGGTACCAGCTACCGATATCCTGAACAATGAGTATATATAAGCCATGAGATGAAACTAACCTCGATGGAAAACAACATTCGTTCCCAAAATTGTCTTGTGTAGGTACATCGAGAGGCATGTTAAGCACAACAGGCTAAACATCAACCGAAATTATCCATGGCGGACAAAATAATCTCCAAAAGATAACTTCAGTGTGTAGGTTTAAGCACGCTAGTAAAGCAAAACAAGTGGAAATGTGTGTTAACTGCAACAGGCCTAACATTTAACAACAAGCAACCATAGTCATTCAAACTTGTGTTGTGCCAGTCTAAGTACACTGGTTATTGTTAAATATAAAAGGAAAGGCGTGTTAACTACAAGATGCAGCAACCAAATGTAGTCATTCATAGTGGTATTGTTGAAACTGGTACTGATGAAATTGAGCTACACAGTTCATACTTGCACATATGGAACATCACGTTATGAATAACTATAATAAACAAGACATACTACGAACAACCAAAGATAGCATTTGAAACTGGACATATGCTAACTACAAACAACCGAACAATAAAAAACTTTAAAAGAGGCATATGCTAGCTATAACAGGCTTGACATCAAGCAAATATATGCATTCATATCGGTATGTTTAAAACTAGATTGATGAAATGTACTGCACAACAAATAATTGCACATATAGAGCATCACATTGTGAACAACTGAAATAAACAAGGCATACTGCAAACAACCAAATATAGCAATTAAAACTGGACATATTCTCACTACACTACAAAAGGGACTTGACAAAACAAATCATGGGTTTCCCCCTGTGAAGAGGCACGGCAAAACAAATCATGGGTTTCCTCACTTGTCACAGATGGGCTCGTTCCCGTGGGAAGAGCCGACCCTGGATGTGCTCCATGTTATCGCAGATGGGCTCCTTCCCCTTGGAAGAGCATGGCTGTAGGGTGCCCTCCGTGATGTCGCAGACAGACTCTTTCCCCTTGGAAGAGCAGATGGGCTCTTTCCCCTTGGAAGAGCCGGAGAGGGTGCCCTCCTCGTGATCGTCGTCGATGAGGTCTGACTTGGAAGCTGTGGATCCCAAGCCAGCGTCGTAGAACATGTCCTTTAGAAATGACAAAAGGGGCTTGATGGTGATGTAGGATGGCAAATTGTTGACAACAAGCCAGAGGAGATCAGCGGCGGGGCCATGGATGAGATCAACAATGGTTGAACCCAAGGGGTTGGGGTGGGCCACTTAACCTGTGACATAGCCCGCCTCAGGCCGTCGCGGTCGATGACCTCGATGTCGTAGTCGGCGTCCGCGACATACTCGCATACTCTAGCCCGCTGATTGAGTGCCTGCGGCCAGTAATGGTCGCCAACTTCCTTGGAAACGTCGCGCAAAGAGACCACGATACACCTCTTTTAGGCCATTCGCTCCTCGATCTCCACGGGAAGCATAGTCGAGCTTAGGCTGTGACGCTCTAGAGTGGGGGATCGGGATGGGGATGTGTGGGAAAGGGGGTGTTTGGCAGGCATCATCTAAGAAACTCATGGCAGCCTGGGTATGGAGATCCGTGGGTAAGCTGCACAGGCAAACCAGCAGATGTTGACAATGAAGGCCTTGCGGCGGTGGCGGCGGGGACCTTATTAGGGTTTTGAGCAAGGGAGGGTGTGTGTGTGTGTGTGTGTGTGTGCACCCGAGGAGGTTTTGGTGTGTATGTGTAGAGGGGAGGTGGGGTGTGTTTGAGGAAATGACGTGGGTACTGAAATTTTTACTACGCAGGAGTCAGACATGGGAGTGAAATGACGGGCTTATTGAAAATTTTGATGATGGTGTATCGCACACGGTCCGGAGATAACAACCATGTGTTATGAAACAGAAAAACCCTCGAGGTGGGAAGATATTTTCAAGGGATGCGGGCGAGATTGGGAACAAGAAACATCACACACGGTCGAAACACAATAACTGTGTGTTATCAAACAGAAAAAAGCTATAGGCGGGTAGATATTTTTGAGAGGGGAAGCCTCGTGGAGCCCATGTACTGTGCAGATGAGTGCGTGGCAGGGGCACCGGCGTGGCACACGGTTAGTTTGAGTGAACCGTGTCTGTTGCGTCATCCGACTTGTCTAATGTTCATAAATTTGGCGGAAAATGATGCGGGAGAGGGTCAGAACACGAACACGCTTGCATGTGGACAAATTTATGTATGAAAAGGGTGGTTTGATGTTCAAATACCAAATGCAACTTCGATGTGGCACCTATCTCGCAAAGCGCACGGTATTGCTTGCCCCCTCATGTTGGCACGAAGGGAATCCTAAGCTATGAATGCATGCCCCCCAACCAAGGTTCACCTAGCAAAGTGCCAAGTAACTAGCAGCCCCCTTGTGTCGGCATGAAGGGAATCCTAAGCTATGAATGCATGCCCCCCAACCGAGGTTCACCTAGCAAAGTGCGAAGTAGCAGCCCCGCCCACACACACTTTCAGTTGGCGGGCCAGAGAGGCATCTCACCAAGATGGATCGTAAAATGGACCAAGAATAATCCACCCTGGTCGTACAACCTCTCTCTTGTTGTTGGTCAAAGTGATGGCCGTCCATGTGACCCCAGAGATGGGCTAGCTCGCCAATAGTCACACAAGTAGCTAGTCCCCAAAGACAACCACTGCATGCGTGTGGCCCAAACATATGTATGGAGAGCTGTGTTTTTTAATACACAATGGAACAACTTTGATGTGGCACCATGATTTCGAACTAGAAATCCCCACACTAAGTGAGGGTTAGGTTGACGATGCATATTTATATTACACCACACTTCAAGCCGACGACGGGGATTCATGCATGCATGAGTGCATAGTATATGCGCTGAAACTTAATTAGGTCCGAATCTCACCATGACCTATACTACGATAAGACGAACCAAAGGAAGAATCCGCCATGGTAACCAATCTTGTTGTCGGTCAAGGTGATCATGGATGTCCATGCAGGCCCATGAATATACAGGCTTGTCGTCGATTACCACGCGAGGGAGTGTACCGTTTGAATACCATTTCACAAATTACTGTGGCGTGTGCGTCGAAAATCATATAGTCCCCACACAGAGCGAGATCGGTTCATGACGTGTCGTTGTACTAGCCACTTCTACTCGATGGGAGGGATTCATGCGTACACATGCATGTGTGTGTGCTCAAACTGTATCATGTCATCCGAGAGCATGACCTATATATATACCATATTACAAGAAAAAAATTCCCCTCCTAAGTCAAATTAACCTCTCTCGTTGTCAGGCAAAAAGTAGTGATGGACCAAGCGGGCCCACAGACGGAAAGCATCGATATCGCTGATAATCGCTTAAGTGGGTGCGAGAAGGACAACCACCATCGCTTTGCATGTGGGCCAAGCATATGTTGAATACCCAAAATGCACAACTTTGATGTGCCACATGCCTCAAAAACCGTAAATGCCCCACACAGAGCGAGGTTCATGAAGCGTACTACATATGATGGTCACCTTCCCCCTCTTCGATGCATACTATATGCTCCTACCGTAATACAACCCAACAAGAATCCTCCTTGATGGTGAAATTAATTAACCTCTCCCGATGTAGGTCAAAGTGATGCATGCATCAACAACGGCCTCGTTGGCCCACAGATGGAAGCATCACACGTGAGTGTCCTAGCTAGGATAACCACCGCCTGCATGCATGTGGCCAAAGAGGTGTTGTGTGATGTTTGAATAGCCAATTTCACAGTATGATGTGGCATGTGCCTCGGAAACCGAAAAGTCCCGACACTGAGTGAGGTGTACTTGTTCACGGACGCATGCATATAGCATATATACTAGTCCCCTCCCACCTCTTCGACGCATACTATATACCACCATAACACAAACAAAAAAGATTCTACCTTGCTGGTCAAATTAACCTCAGTGCCGGCTGTTCGTCAAAGTGATGGACGACGACCTCGCGGGCCCATAGAAAGTGTCACACGTGAGTATCGAGTGTCATGTAGGACAACCATCGACTCCATGTGGCCAAAACATGTATGTATGAAAGGGTTGTGTAATGTTTTAAATAATGGATTCATGACTCTAATGTGGCACCTGCCTAACAAAAACGGCCAACCCACACGATGGCTCACAACTCATAGTGTACTGCAAGCCACCTGCCACCCCCTAGATGCACCCCCCCCCCCACACACACACACCGCGAATCCACCACAATTACGATGCATGTTAAATTATCCCGTGGTGAACATATGTTACCAAAGGAGGGACGTTTTAATTTCGAAAAAAACAGAGATCATTAAGACGTTTTAATACATTAATAGATTGATTTTCTACGGGTATAATGTGCAAAAATCAAATTTGAGCTACATGCGCACGTGACAGTGCACCTAAATGGATTTCAAAAACACATGTGTCTCACTGGGTGCATGTTTACTCCCCGTGCAAGAAATTTCAAACATTGAGAATCTTGATTTTTAAATTCTAGTACATCCAAAACTTATTTGAAGTTCATGAAACTTATCGTGTTGTCATATGGACACCAATACAAAGTGGCATCGTACTTTTTTTGTCAAATTTGAGACCAGTTTTGATGTAATCTTTATCTAATTACAAACGGGAGATTATTAATAACTGGGAACCAATATCTTAAACGGATTATTTATTCGAACCATGAGCGTTAGACCAACAATAGATACATGCCATGCTTCGGTTAAGCAATAAAGCGGCAACATTAATCATCCAAATAGAAAAACAATATACATGACGCCACGCGACCCGTGTACCGTGCGAGCAGGCGTGAGTTGACAGGACGCATGCGAGCAGTCCGCCGCACACAGGTAGACCGGGAGGCATGCGTGCAGGTGTGTGAATTGACGGAGGCGTGCTCGCTGCGCAGTGTCATCGGGATATGGATGCAATCAGTTTGGTTGATGGAATCTACCTCCGTCCTAGTTTATTGGTCCGCTTTGTAATTTGTGTTAAATTTTGACCAAAGATTTAACTGGCAAAAGGTTAGTGCAGGTCAGCAAAAATTATATCGTTGGATGCATATTTGAACATAGTGTTCGATGATATAATTTTTTGTCACATGCATAAAAATTTCTTAGTTACATATTTGGTCAAAATTTGGTACAAATTACAAAGGGGACCAATAAACCAGACGGAGGTAGTACGTCAATAACACACGGTTCCCAAAATTGGAACCATTTGCAATTACTTTCATTTTGCCTATTGCGTCAATCACACACGGTTGGCTCTAGCAAACCGTTGCCTCCAAAATTCTTTGTGGGACAGAAAACCCTCACCACCCAATTCAAAAAAGAAAAAAGAAAACCCTCACCATGCCAACGTCACAAAAACCCTCACACTGCCTGCCACCCCCTCTGGTCCCCATTCACACCTGCACAAGCTCCTCCGCGTCTATGCATGGTACCGCCTATCGCGGCGGTAACCACTTAGCTCCCCGCCTACCGCCGCCGCCAGGCTGCCGGCAAAGCCCACCGCATTTCGCCACTTCCGCTTGCCGCCGCCTATTGATAACGCACAAGTATAGGGGATCAATTGTAGCCTCTTTCGATAAGTAAGAGTGTCGAACCCAACGAGGAGCTAAAGGTATAACAAATATTCCCTCAAGTTTTATCGACCACCAATACAACTCTACGCACGCTTAACGTTCGCTTTACCTAGAACGAGTATGAAACTAGAAGTACTTTGTAGGTGTAACATGATAGGTTTGCAAGAATATAAAGAGCATGTAAATAAAAACTAGGGGCTGTTTTAGGTAAAGAAGCAATAAAGTTAGTGTAGCGAGTGTGGAAAAGTGGTGGTGGGAGTTGCAAAATTTTCCCTAAGAAATTGACTTCTTTACTGGACCGATAGGAAGTTTTATGTGGGACAGGCCACTGCTAGCATGTCATCCCTGACTTGGAATTCTATGCACTTATGATTGGAACTATTAGCAAGCATCCGCAACTACTAATGTTCATTAAGGTAAAACCGAACCATAGCATTAAGATAAATTTGTCCCCCTTCAATCCTGTATGCATCAATTTCTATGCTAGGTTGAAGCTTCTGTCACTCTCGCCATCCAATACATAGTCCTATCAACATACAACTAACCCTATGGTGTGATCCACGTGCGCGCTCATATGATGGGCACCAAAGGACAGCAACATAACCACAAGCAAATTAAACCTATCATAGCAATTCACCAGTTACCGATAGGACAACGAAATTCTACTCAGACATCATAGGATGGCAACACATCATTGGATAATAATATGAAGTATAAAGCACCATGTTCAAGTAGAGGGTACATCGGGTTGCGGGAGAGTGGACCGTTGTAAATAGATGGGGGAAGGTGATGAAGATGTTGGTGAAGATGACATAGGTGATGGTGTAGATCGCCATCACACGATGATGGCCCCGGCGGCATTCCGGCGCCACCATGAGAGAGGGGGAGTGAGGGAGTCCTGGATCAGGGGGTCTCCGGAAAGCCGGACTATATCCTTTGTCCGGATTGTTGGACTATGAAGATACGAGATTGGAGACTCCGTCCCGTGTCCGGATGGGACTCTACTTGGCGTGGAAGGCAAGCTAGGCAATACGGATATGTATATCTCCTCCTTTGTAACCGACCTTGTGTAACCCTAGCCCCCTCCGGTGCCTATATAAACCGGAGGGTTTTAGTCCACAGGACAACATACAATCATACCATAGGCTAGCTTCTAGGGTTTAGCCTCTTTGATCTCGTCGTAGATCAACTCTTGTAATACTCATATCATCAAGAACAATCAAGCAGGACGTAGGGTATTACCTCCATCAAGAGGGCCCGAACCTGGGTAAACATCGTGTCCCCTGCCTCCTGTTACCATCCGCCTTAGACGCACAGTTCGGGACCCCCTACCCGAGATCCGCCGGTTTTGACACCGACATTGGTGCTTTCATTGAGAGTTCCACTGTGTTGTCACCATAAGGCTTGATGGCTCCTTCGATCATCGCTAGCGATGCGGTCCAGGGTGAGGCTTTCCTCCCCGGACAGATCTTCCTATTCAGCGGCTTCGCACTGTGGGCCAATTCGCTTGGCCATCCGGAGCAGATCGAGAGCTACGCCCCTGGCCATCGGGTCAGATTTGGAAACTTGAACTACATGGACGACATCCGCGGAGACTTGATCTTTGACGGATTCGAGCCCATGCCGGACGCGCCGCATAGTCGCGACGAGCAAGACGTAACTCTGCCGTCAGACAGTGTTCGGGAGATCGCATCCGCAGCTACTCTGGTCATTAATCTGGAGCAAATCGCGCCATCCGAGAGCGGAGGGATAGACCCCGCCATTGAGGCCGCACTCTCAGTGGCGATAGAGCCAGATACTGACTTCACCCTTTCGAGAGCCGCGTGGCCGAACCACCGGATTTATCCCCGACCACGGACTTCGAGCCGCCTACATCCGTGCCTGTCGAATCCGACGGGGCGCCGATCATGGAGTTCACCTTTGCGGATATCTTTCAGCACTCACCTTTCGGAGATGTGTTAAATTCATTAAGGTCTCTCTCCCTGCTAGGAGAACCTTGGCCGAACTATGTCCGGCTAGAATGGGATGTGGACGATGAAGAAATTCGCTGCCCACCCACCACCCACTTAGTAGCCATTGTCGACGACTTAACCGACATGCTCGACTTCGACTTCGAAGACATCGATGGTATAGACGACGATGCAGGAGACGAACCGGAACCACCGCCCACAGGGCGCTGGACCACTACTTCATCACATGACGTATACATGGTGGATGCACCCAGAGAGGGCAATGGCGAAGAAACGGCGGAGGATGCACCCCCCAAGCAACCCAAGCACCAACGTCAGCGGCGCCGCTCTAAGCCCTGCCATAGCAAAAACAGCGATAACAATGCAAGAGGGAATAATAGTCCACTCGACTCTGGAAGAAACGACAACTGCACCACCCCGGTGGCAGAGCACGATCAAGATGCAAACTGCAAACATAGTACGAATCCAACATCCGAACACGATGACGCCAAAGATAAGCCTCATCAATCCCTGTTCGGGGAAGAAAACAGTCCGGACGAAGATGCACGCATCATCTCGTAAACACACTTGGAGCAAGAGAACCTCCGCAGAAGGCTTATTGCCACAGCGAGGAGCCTGAAGAAACAGAAGCAAAGGCTCAAGGTCGCACAAGATATGCTCAACAGCAGGTGGAACAGAGTAACAAAGTATGGTGGAAGCTACCATAAAAATAGCTATCCAAAGCGCAAGCTATTACCGGAATTCAACGATGAGGCCTTAGATCCCATACAACCGAAGAGTGATACGGCCAACTGGCTGGATCCACCACCTTGTGAACCCGATAGAGCGGCTAACAAAGTCGCGCATAAGTCAACATACGATCTACGTGAGAACTTGCGTCAAAAATCCAACGCGACCAGATCTATCTATGCATCTAGGAATGCGCTATGATACAAAACAAACACCAAATACTACAACCGTCTGAACATCATGGCGTATCCCAATACAGGGGTGCCGCACACCCCTTATGTTTCACTGATGAGGTGCTGGATCATGAATTCCCAGAGGGATTCAAATTGCTGAACATAGAAGCGTACGACGGGACCACAGACCCTAGAGTCTGGATAGAGGACTTCATCCTCCATATTCATATGGCTTGTGGAAACGATCTCCATGCCATTAAATACTTGCCCCTCAAGCTTAAAGGGCCAGCTCGGCACTGGCTGAAAAGACTCCCCGAAAACTCAATTGAAAGTTGGGAGGAGCTCGAGGACGCTTTCCGGGCCAATTTTCAAGGGACTTATGTCCGACCTCCGGATGCAGACGATTTAAGTCATATAGTCCAACAGTCTGGAGAGTCCGCCCGAAAGCTTTGGAACAGGTTCCTCACCAAGAAGAACCAAATCGTCGACTGTTCGGACGCTAAAGCCTTAGCAGCTTTTAAACACAGCGTCTGAGACGAATGGCTCTCCAGACACCTCGGCCAAGAAAAACCGAGAACGATGGCAGCACTAACAAGCCTCATGACCCGCTTTTGTGCGGGCGAGGACAGCTGGTTGGCCCGTAGCAGCACCAGCGACCCAAGCACATCCGATGTTAGGGAAGGCAATGGTAAACCACGACGCAACAAAAACAAGCGTCAAAATAAAGAAGGTAGCCCAGATAACATGGCGGTAAACGCCAGATTCAGGGGCCCCCGATCAGGTCAGCGGAAAAAGCTTTTCAAAGGCAGCAGAGAAGGACAATCTGACCTAAACAAAATTCTTGACAAACTCTGTCAGATTCACAGCACCCCAGACAAACCTACAAATCATACCCACAGAGAATGTTGGGTCTTCAAGCAGGCCGGTAAGCTAAACGCCGAACACAAAGGGGAAGAGACACCAAGCGAAGATGAGGATGAACCTCGCCAGCAAAACACCGGAGGACAGAAAAATTTCCCACCAGAGGTTAAAACAGTAAACGTGATCCATGTGACAAAGAGGAGAAGAAGCAATCATGCACTCCGATGCACACGCGCCATAGAGCCCGTCACCCCTAGGTTCAACCCTTGGTTGGACTGCCCGATCACTTTTGATCATAGGGATCACGATACAAATATCCGGTGCGAAGGACTGACGGCCTTGGTGTTAGACCCAATCATAAATGGGTACCATTTCACATGAGTCCTCATGGACGGCGGCAGTGATCTAAATCTGATATATCAGGACACAGTCCGCAAAATGGGGATAGACCCGCCACAAATAAGCCACAGTAATACTACCTTCAAGGGAGTAATACCAGGCCAAGAGGCCCGCTGTACGGGCTCTCTACTACTAGAGGTGGTGTTCGGTTCTCCCGATAACTTCCGAAGCGAAACGTTAACTTTTCACATCGCTCCATTCTGAAGTGATTATCAAGCACTACTCGGAAGGGCGGCTTTCGCTCGTTTTAACGCAATACCGCAGTATGCTTTTCTCAAGCTCAAGATGCCCGGTCCATGTGGCATCATCACAGTTAGCGGAAATACCAAATGTTTTTTACGTACAGAAGAGGACGCGGCTGCTCTAACAGTCGCGAACTAGACGGCCTCACCAACCAGAAAAAATGGCAGGTCGTCAAGACCACAGACACGGTTAGATGAATCCGGCATTCCATCATATATACATGAGATTGGTTTTCGAACCCTCATAAAATGATACCAGGGGCTTCCCGCGTGTAACCAGGACCAGCCCGGCTCAATTTGGCTTCTCTTGAATTTTGATAGTTCATTGATAATAACCAACTCTTCTTTTTGGCATGACAACTTTCACCTAAGTTCTTTCCTTTTGCAGATGACAATCATGCTACACCCGTCCAGGACACGGCACAATGGAGACACAGGCGCAGACGTGCAGCAGGGACCCGCCCAAAGGTTTCTTTTTAGATTAAGACCCTGCATAAACCTTTTTTACTATCTCTTGTTGCTCACATCCTCTGGATATTCCACACAACCAAGAAGGATGCTGGCATTATTGGCATGTGGCCATGCCAGAATTTTGCATGTACCTGGACACATGGGGTTTCTTATTAAGGGCATTGTTTAGCCCGGTATATGTTATAAAGACCGAACACCTCAGGGAGTGTTCGGCGTCGCGAGTTTGGCCCTATATGCATCAGCTCTAAATCATGTCTTTGGTCAAATGTTGGGTTTGCCCGGCTCCCACGTTTTGGTACCTTACGTTCCGTTATATCGGCTAAGGTAGCACTGGGAGAACTACTGCGATTGTGCCCTGGTTCATCCGGATGAGCACCTCAGTAGAGAAAGCCGAAAACTGACTGTCATGATGTAGCGAGAGACTGGTCAACCACTCGACGACTCATCGGAATCTTCGGGATTCCTCTGCATTAACGAAGGGCCGTTTCCCGGTCATGTACGTATGCACCCCGTATTCGGACAAGCGCAGAAGTACCAGGGGCTATATATTATCCCCACTGTCAAACTCCTATGGCTAAGTGAAAGTGTTAAAGCAATATAGTCTGATTGCCTCGTTCGCTGCGCTATCACCTCCTTAATGGACCAAGACGTTGGATCAAGTGTGGATATGCATTTTTTGCGAACACCCCCGCATTATATGCGTGGGGGCGGAAGCCAACGACTGCAAACTTTCAGGTTATATACATATATACATAAACGGTCGCACATGAGGCATCATAGTACTTTCGGGCAAAAGTATAAATACAGCCTTGATAATTCAGTAAAACATTGTTTGTACAATGGGAATACATGTCACTAGAACATAATATTCTTCGAGCACTGAGCCTCTATCGAACGAGCGCCTTCAAGAACTTCTTCAAAGTAGTGCTCGGCAGCCACTCGGCCTACGGTCGAACCCTGTGTCGCAACAGTGGTGGCCTCCATCTCTGCCCAGTATGTCTTGACACGGGCAAGGGCCATCCACGCACCTTCTATGCACGCCGATCTCTTTATAGCATCAATGTGTGGCACATCACTAAGGAATTGTTGCACTAAGCTAAAGTAGCTATTCGGCCTTGGCCCTCCCGGCCACAGGTGATCCACAACGGACCTCATGGCAAGTCCGACAAGCTATGGAGCTCGGCCCACTCGGCCAATCGCTCATTCAACAGCAGTGGACGTACTGGAGTGTGAAACTGTGACCAGAACAACTTTTCCACTTCGGGACCTTTCTAATCCTTGAAGTACTCGGCCGCATCAGCATCACTTGCAGCCAAATCCATGTACGCGTCCGCAGAACTCCATAGCCAGTCCAGAGGAGCATACTTCGGATCTCCAAACTTAGTCCGCAACAAGAAGGGCTTCCCAGACACGATATCTACAGCTTGATTCAGCTCCTCCTTCGTCGCTCTAATTTTGGAGCAGGCTTCCTTGGCAGCCACCAGGGCCTTCTCCAGGTCCGTCGCCTTCGCCCGGTTTTCTTCTTCAAGAAGCTTGTAACGGTCAGCGACATCTTTTAACTCTACAGCCATCTTGGCTATTTTTTCCTTGCTCTCGCAATGCGCGGCCTGTTCGGCCCTTTACTCTTCGGCCGCCTTTAAAGCGGCCGCATTGCTACTCCTTGCTTGATCCTTGGCTCGGGCAAGCTCCGCCCGAAGGGTCTCCACGGTGGCAGCTCCACCTGCAGTCACAACATATTAAAGATACTGGCATCATGCTACTCTTATTATGTGACAATCACCAGAAAAATCACTCACCATGTGCCTCGTCAAGCCACTTGTTGACAAGCACGATATCGGCATCTGCCGCATCAAGTTGCCGCTTTAGCTCGGCAAACCCATCAGTCCGGCTAGCCACCGGAGCTTCAGCCACCTACACATAAAGGCGGTCTGGTTACTACCTGGGACTATGATCCTCCGTTTGCCGCCGTTTTCGACGACAACCAGAGTCTCAGGGGCTACTATCTGCATAGGGCATACCTAATGTATGCGGCACTGTTAAAAACATACATTATTTCACGTACCTCGAAGCCTTTAAGCAGACTCATAACGGCTTCATGCAAACCGCTTTCAGCGGATGAAATCCTTTCAATTACCATACCCATTAGTGTACGATGCGCTTCTGAGACGGCCGCTTGCCCCAGAAGATCCTTCAGCGCGTCCAACTGCACACTGTACGGACCCTTGCTATAGCTCTCCTTAGGAGCCAGATACTGGGGATTTCGGGAAACCAAAGGGTTATCCTCTGGCCCTAGTGGATCCAGAGATACCCTTCACGACAACACTTCAAGGTCGCCCGCTTCTTGAGGCAGGGTGTCTGGGGGAGGCGTTTCGCTGTCCATCATCTCCGAAAGAAGATCCGCCGAAGATGAACTCTGTCGAGAAGGCTACGACCCGAACTACAATTTATAAGCATCGGTTATTATCTTCAGAAGTAAGGTAGGATGTTTTCACTATTAAGTACTTCTCGATTACTTACAACTCAGTAGAGGGCAGATCCCCGCGCGGACATTGTGCGGCAAGAATACCCTTCGAGGCAGGACCCTCTGACGAAGATTTCTTCTCCCGTTTGGAAACCTTAGTTTCCAGATCTTCAGAGGTAGTCCTCTTCCTTCCCCGGGGAGAGAGAATGTCAGATTCTTCCCTTTGATTGTCCTCCCTCGCGGAGGTGCTCATTCTTCCGGCTGGAATAAGTAGCGAGTGAGGCCCACTTTTGCCCTCTTTATTCTCCCATCATCTTCCTTTGAGGACACTGGATAAGGCGCCGACTCGAGCATCTTGTCCAGTACCGGATTGTCCAAGCCCTCGGGAAGGGGGGCCGAACACCTGATCATCATCGCCTTTGTTATCTAGTCCTGGTCAAAAGGCGGCTCTTTAGAATGATGCCATGATAAATAAAAGGACACAGGTTCGGCATGGGATTACTTACTTGGGCAACGGGGAGCTTGCAGCTCGGGCCCACGTCCTCGGTGGTGTACGGACACTCTATTTGGGGTTCGAAGAACGATTTGTACATCTCTTCGTGCGTCATGCCGAGGAAATGCTGAATAGCACACGGTCCTTCCGGGTTGAATTCCCACATGCGGAGGGGCCGGCGTTTGCAAGGCTGGACTCGACGAACTAGCATAACTTGCATTACCATAACTAGAGTGAAATCTCTCTCAAAGAGATCTCGGATACGGCTTTGCAGTATTGGCACGTCCTTGGATGGACCCCAGCTCAGCCCCTGCTGATCCATGACATCAGTTGCGGTGGGGGCCCGAGCGAAAGCTGGGGGCAGCTACCCACTTGGTACTTCAGGGAGCTGTGACGTAAAACCACTTTCGCTGCCACAATCTGGACACCTCTGAGAAGGAACCCTCTGGCCATGGAGTGTCAGCGATTTTGCTTATTAAAGCACCTCCGCACGCTGCATGCTGCCCCTCGATCATCTTCGGCTTCACATCGAAGGTCTTGAGCCACAGGCCGAAGTGAGGGGTAATGCGGAGGAAGGCCTCACATACGACAATAAATGACGAGATGTGAAGAAGGGAATCTGGGGCCAGATCATGAAAATTCAGCCTGTAATAGTACATAAGACCCCTAACAAAGGGATCCAGAGCGAGGCCTAGTCCTCGGGGGAAGTGGGAGATGAACACAACGCTCTCGTTGGGTTCGGGAGTAGGGACAACCTGCCCTTGGGCGGGAAGCCTATGCGAAATTTTGGCGGTCAGATATCTGGCCTCTCTCAACTTCTTGATGTCCTCCTCTGTGACGGAGGAAGGCATCCACCGACCTTGAAGGTTGGATCCGAACATAGTTGAAGGTCCGAAGCACCTGACATGAGCTTTGGGTGTTAGAACTCGAGGCGGGGGAAGGAGTCGATTGAGCGTGGGAGGGAAAAAAATAAAAAGCCTTGTCCCCTTTATAGAGAGGGTGAATATCAGGCGTCCTCCTCGTGGCCGTTTGAGACTTACCTAAGATCTAGGAGTCATACCAATAGGCACGGTTGGGTTACCCATGTTTGTATTGATGAGAATCCCGAGATAAGGGGAACACGATCTCTGCTTTGACAAGACGTGTCAAGGAAACCGCCTCGCGTTATGTGCGGAGCTGGTTAAGAAAAACAGTTCGAATAATGACCGGGTGGTCGCGTGATGTCATGCTGTCAAAACGTGTCAGCACATTAGATTTGTGCAAATATTATTCTCTCTATGGTGGTATGTGGAACTTATTTTGCAGGGTCGGACACTATCCTCGTATTGGAACTCTTCCATGGTGTATTCGGAGGAGGAACCCGCCTTGCAATGCCGAAGACAACACTGCGCGCTGGACTCATCGTCGTTGAAGACTGGTTCAGGGGCTACTGAGGGAGTCCTCGATTAGGGGGTCTCCAAACAGCCAGACTATATCCTTTGGCCTGACTGTTGGACTATGAAGATACGAGATTGAAGACTACGTCCCGTGTCCGGATGGGACTCTACTTGGTGTGGAAGTCAAGCTAGGCAATACGGATATGTATATCTCCTCCTTTGTAACCGACCTTGTGTAACCCTAGCCCCCTCCAGTGCCTATATAAACCGGAGGGTTTTAGTCCATAGGACAACATACAATCATACCATAGGCTAGCTTCTAGGGTTTAGCCTCTTTGATCTAGTGGTAGATCAACTCTTGTAATACTCATATCATCAAGAACAATCATGCAGGACGTAGGGTATTACCTCCATCAAGAGGGCCCGAACCTGGGTAAACATCGTGTCCCCTGCCTCCTGTTACCATCCGCCTTAGACGCACAGTTCGGGACCCCCTACCCGAGATCCGCCGGTTTTGACACCGACAGGGAGAGAGCCCCCCTTCTTCTTCTTCTTCTTCTTCTTCTTCTTCTTCCTTGACCTTCTCCCTAGATGGGAGAAGGGTTTCCCCTCTAGTCCATGGCCTCCATGGCGGCGGAGGGGCGAGAGCCCCTCCGAGATTGGATCTGTCTCTCTGTATTTCTGCGTTTCCTGATTCTGCGCTTTCACTGTTTCTTAAATTCCCGGAGATCTGTAACTCCGATTGGGCTGAATTTTGGACATGATTTTATCTGGATATTGTCTTTCTTGCGCGAAAGAAGGGCACCAACCACCTTACGGGGTGGCCACGAGGGTCCAGGGCACGCCTGACCCCTGGGGCGCGCCCCCTGCCTCGTGGCCCCCTCGGGCATCGTCTCGCGTTGATTCTTCTTCCCAAAAGTCACATATATTCCAAAAAAAATCTCCGTCAGTTTTATCCTGTTTGGACTCCGTTTGATATGGATTTTCTGTGAAACAAAAAACATGCAACGAACAGGAACTGGCACTGGGCACTGGATCAATATGTTAGTCCCAAAAATAGTATAAAAAGTTGCCAAAAGTATATGAAAGTTCTATAACATTGGCATGGAACAATAAAAAATTATAGATACGACAGAGACGTATCAGCACCCCCAAGCTTAATTCATGCTCGTCCTCGAGTGGGTAAATGATAAAAAAGATAACTTTTGATGTGCAATGCTACCTAGAATAATCTTGATCATGTAATCTAATAATGGCATGAATATTAAGACACGAGTGATTCAAAGCAATAGTCTATCATTTGACATTAAGACAATAATACTTCAAGCATACTAATAAAGCAATCATGTCTTTTCAAATAACATGGCCAAAGAAAGTTATCCCTACAAAATCATATGGTCTGGCTAAGCTCCATCTTCACCACACAAAATATTCAAGTCATGCACAACCGCGATGACAACGCAAGCAATTGTTTCATACTTTTGACGTTCTCAAACCTTTTCAACTTTCACGCAATACATGAGCGTGAGCCATGGACATAGAACTATAGGTGGAATAGAATATGGTGATGGAGGTTGTGTGGAGAAGACGAAAAGGAGAAAGTCTCACATCGACGCGGCAAATCAACGGGCTATGGAGATGCCCATCAATTGATGTCAATGTGAGGAGTAGGGATTGCCATGCAACAGATGCACTACAAGCTATAAGTGTATGAAAGCTCAAACTGGAAACTAAGTGGGTGTGCATCCAACTTTCTTGCTCATGAAGACCTCGGGCATTTGAGGAAGCCCATCATCGGAATATACAAGCCAAGTTCTAAAATGAAAATGCCCACTAGTATATGAAAGTGATAACTCAAGGGACTCTCTATATGAATAACATGGTGCTACTCTGAAGCACAAGTGTGGTAAAAGGATAGTAACATTGTCCCTTCTCTCTTTTCTCTCATTTTTTTCTTTTTTCTTTTTTTCTTTTTTTCTTTTTTAGGCTTCTTTGGCCTCTATCTTTTTTGGGGAGGCTTCTTTGGCCACTTTTATTTTGATAACCTCACATGGGACAATGTTCTAATAATGATGATCATCACACTTTTATTTACTTACAACTCAACATTGCAACTCAATACTAGAACAAAATATGACTCTATATGAATGCCTCTGGCAGTGTACTGGGATGTGCAATGATCTAGCATAGCAATGACATCAAAAAATGAACAAGCCATGAAAACATCATGCTAGCTATCTTACGATCATACAAAGCAATATGACAATGATGCTCAAGTCATGTATATGAAGATAATGGAAGTTGCATGGCAATATATCTCGGAATGGCTATGGAAATGCCATGATAGCTATCTTCCTTGTTTTTGAGTTTCGCAGAAAAGGAATATCAAACGGAGTCCAATCGAGCCGAAACTTTAAGATGATTTTTTATGGACCAACAGAAGCCCACGGAGCACCGGAGATGCACCAGAGGAGTCCCGAGGCCACCACAAGGGTGGGGGCGCCCCCCGACCTTGTGGCCCTCGTGGCTCACCCTGACTTGTCCCCGACGCAAAAAATTCTTATAAATAGGGAAAACCCTGAAATGTGGGGACCCCGACTCATAAGTCGTCATCACCGAATGCACGTGTATAGTGATCCCAGAGATCAATGCTCATTGAACACACAGAAGCTGAATAACAAGAGTCTTACATCCATACATATCGTCTTACACAAATTATGACCATTATGGTCAAGTGTTACATAGATAAAGCCACAAGGGCTGAATGCCAAATAAACTTAAGCAGCGGAAATCTTCGTCGATAAGTAGAACCCATGCCATCTGCCTTAACCCTACAGGCATTCTGACTGGGAAATGTCCTATTTCACATGTTCATCTCCAAAGAACTCTTCTTCGAACTCCTGTTCTTCCATGCCTGGCCAATTAAATAACCAGTGGCAAGCCAATGGGTACTTTGAATGTACTCGCAAGCAACCCATGTTTCGGCTCAAGATACAACAATGCATGATATAGGTAATTTTTTGCAGAAAGCTAGTTTTGAGTGCAATGACATGTTCAACAACTTGTAAGACATGCATCAGGAGAATTCAAGTAACCATGAGGACAGGTTACCGAGATCAACATGAATAGAGTGGGCATCAACCCAACTCAATCATGTCAAGTGCTTTGCTTGACCCAAGTAGTTCTTCCCACTTATCCTAACACATACACAGGTTTGTAAACATGTGGACGTAGCCCAAGAGCGGTTACCCAACTGTCCTTGACCGTGGACACAGCTATTCGAATAGTTTTACACTATGTAGAGGTTGCACACTTTACCCACAAGATCCGGGGAACTTCCGTGTCATCCACGACCCGCGGTACCTCAAGTACCCGGGGTAAGCACCCTATCACTATCTTTCCCTAGACAACACTAACATGGAGTCCACTCGATTGGTAGTAACCCCCGTGCCCAACATTTCACAACTTAAAATTGTGGAGCCTCGCTCCCATATTCATCACATACCACTGGCACGGGATACCAACGGTGTGTCCGGTGCCCCATAAAAATGTTCTTGGCCGCCCTACCTGGCACGACCCCGTCCCAAGAGAGAGCACCAACTCTCCCCCATCACTAGTCATGCGGGCTCCAAGCTAGTATCAGCCTAGGTAATCAATAATGCCCTTTCCCATATAAGGGTAGAGTGGTTGCACATGTAAGGTTGGAATAACGGTCGCAACTTAAAACAATCCGTTTTTGAAAGCAACACACACACACACACACACTTGCCTTGGTACACCACTTCGTCATCAAGCGGTTACCCATCTCATTATCTCCCTCGGGCATAAGTGGCACCCGACGGGGTTTTCAAAAAGTCCTTTGAAAATACTTTATCTCCATCACCATGCATATTCCCGTCCCTTTTTGCGTAGCAACTACTTTAGCATCCTATCTACTCCCACCGGCATAACCCTCATAAGGAGGTAGGGTCATGCACAATGCAAGTATCAACGAGGAAGTAACGGAGGCAAACCATCAAAGTGGTTACACCTCATCATGATTCCGTTGCAACAACAATATGGTGCTATATGTCATGCATAAAAAGGGGTTTCATAGACATGGTCAAAGGGCTGCTTGCTTGGCTCAACAAAGTCTTCTGGGTCTTCAAAGTCTTCTGGTACAACTCCTTCGTCAGCAACGCAATCTATCGTCGCAAAATAATAACGAGAAAAATAAGGCAATAATAAAACAGAAAACCCAAAGTGCTCAGAAAAATGTGAACTTATTTTTGGTAAATACTAGGGTGAAAACTAAGAAGGGGAAAATTCCTAGTTTTGGATTTGGAGTTAGGGGACAGAGTAGTGGATTTTCAAACAGAGATCTTATTGTTCAAATTTGAATTTAAATTTGAACAGTGCAGAAAAGTGTAATGGATGTGTATGAAAGTTACATCAATAAATAGGTGGGATTATTCTAAGACTTTAGGAGTTGGAATTATTCCATTTGGATAAATGTTTTATCCTGTGGAATTTTTATAAAACAGACAGAAAAAGAAAAAGAAAAGTGGCACTGTGCCACTGGGCCAGAAAGGCCACAATGCAGCAGGCCCAGAGGAAAATCAGCCCGAGCAAGGTTGCCACGTCGAAGGCGTAAAGGCGAAGTACGCCTTCGACCGACGGTGAACCGGTGCGCGCGCACGTGCATTTTAAAACCCGATGGGTGGGTCCCACCAGTCAGGGCGTGAGGCTGACGGACAGGGCCCACGGCCGTCGTCGTCTACCTCCATCCAGAGGCGACGGCGAGCTCACTGTCGGTGATATAGGGGACGGGAGGATGCGTGGGTGGTACCGTTGTGCTCAGGGAGGAGCCCCCGTTTGGATGGAGGTGGAGTTGGTCGCCGGGGTGGCCTGGTTCGCCGGCAACGAGGAGGCACGGCGGAGTTGCTTCAGGTGGTGGCGGTTCCGGCCGTTTTTGGCAGCTAAAGAGAGGGAAACAGGGGGGAAATGGTCAGTGGGCTCCTGCGGTTCTAGATCGAGTGAGAGCGGTAGCGGAGAAGGTGTATACCTCTGGATCAACGGCGACCCGAGGCGACGGAGCTGCGGTCTATCCCGAGCATAGAATCCCCTTGAGGACGTTTGGGTGGTGCGGGCGTGCTCTTAGGGGTGTGAGGAGGAGGCGGATGCTACTGGAGCGGCCCGGGGCGGCTTATATAGCGGGCACCGGTCCACCGTGGACTCGTGCGCCGGCGAGGTCACGGGCGAGGCCAGAGGCCGTGAGGGCACTCGTGAACGAGTCCAGACCGTTAGTGGATAAGGTCCATGTCCAGAGGAGGGAAGGGAAGGAGCGGGGAAGGCTCCAGAGAGTTCGCGCGTGTGAGGCCGTGCATTGGAGCTTGCAGGCGGCCGACGCGCGTGCGAGGGAGGCCACAAGAGGGAGAAGGAGGAGGGGGCCGACCAGCTACTGTGTTGCGGATGTCGAGGCATCTCGTCGGGCGCGCTGGGGAGGCCCGAGGTGGCCGGGGCGGTTGGAAGGGGGCGGCTATAGTGCGGGAGCGCACTGTAGCGCGCTCTAGAGCGCCCAAATGGCCGGCATGGCCATTTTCTATGCATTGTGGGCTCGGCCAAAGGTGTCTGGTGGCTCTCGGGGGGACTAAAGAATGGGGGAGGGGCATTGGATGCCCTGGGTGGCCACTGGGGTGAGGAGGGTGGTGAGAAAGGAGAAGAATGTTGCTGTCCAAAAGGGTAAATGGGGATGTTTCACTCTTCAATCATTAAGTTGAGGCCAGGGAAGAGTTACTGGAGGTAGGAGAGGACTAGGAGAAGCTGTGGTAAAAAGTTGAGCTCAAGGAGAATAGTGTTAGTGGTCAAAATGGTGATTTTTGAAAAGTGGCAGAAGGTGTTTGATAAGGGTTTGGGCCAGCAGATGATTTCCAACTGCCATGAGACTCCACAGGGTGAAATGACACATATAATTAGGGCCTTCCACCAATTTGGAGCTTATTTGGGCAAAGTTGCCAATGCAACTTTTGTAAACCCTAGAAATTAGCAGAAATGAACTTGTGTAGATCTAGTTGAGCAAATCACTTCCCCTTGATTCACCACTTGGTGTAGTGGCCTCATTTGGTCATGTGAACATGCTCACAAAAGTTGGGGTCAAGGAGAGAAAGTTGGTAGTACAAACTTGTTCAAATTTGATTCTGGTCAGAGAGGGTTTTGGGGCATTTTGGTGAACCAAAATGACCTTGATTGACATGAGGCTTTGCAAGGTGATCAAAATATGCATTTGTGACTTGCTGGATTTTCCTTGGATTTTTATGAAAATATTTCTTATAGAAATATTTCAAATGCTTGAAATGGGCAGAAATGGTTTTGGAAGGTTTTGTCCAATATTTTGAACATGACCATGTGCTGAAACTCTTATATATGGAAGATATATGTCCACTGAGTTTCCCTGATTTTTGTCAAATATTTTTGAAATAATAAAATATTTTTTCCCTATTAAAGACCATTTTCGGCCTTAAGAAAAAGCTTTTAAATAAAATAGGAAAATAGGTTTTAAAATTATGTTTTTGTGGTTTATGGGAATCCTATATCTAATAGGTTTCAAATATACTCTTTGAAATATTTTTCATACCCCAAATCAAGTGCTTGTAGTGCAAACCTCAATTCAGGGGTTTTGGGAAAACTAATTTTTGAAAAATACTATTTGGCCAAATTATTTTTGTAAGAAAATATTATATTGCACTATACACATGGCATGATCATTGGGCAGAAGTTTGGAGCAAGGAGATGAAGTATGGGAGGGTGAGTTGTGTTGACTTTAAAGAGCACTTGAAAAACACAGAGGGAAAACCAACTCCAAATAAAAGCCAAATATTGCAAAAGTTTTTGTTGGTCCAAATTTTCATGCTTTCTTAATGCAAATGAAATGTTACAAAATGCAGGGTGTGACAGACCTACCCCCTTACAAGAATATCGTCCCCGAGATTCCTAAACTAGGCTTTAAAGAGATACGAAAACTCGGATCTAAGGTAGTCTTCTCGTTCCCAGGTTGCTTCTGCTTCAGTGTGGTTGCTCCACTGGACCTTGAAGTACTTGATGGTGCGGCTTCGAGTGTGTCATTCAGCCTCGTCCAAAATGCAGATGGGTCTCTCGTGGTAGGTCAAATCGGGCTGAAGGTCAATGGCTTGGTGATCGACGTCCTTGTAAAGATCAGGCTTGTCTGGAACTTGGAGACACTTCCTGAGTTGTGACACGTGGAATACGTTGTGCACATCGGATAGTTCAGGTGGCAGTTCCAACTGGTAAGCCACTTCTCCTTGCCGTTCAGTGATCTTGAAGGGGCTGATGTATCTTGGTGCGAGTTTTCCTTTGACATGGAAGCGCTGGGTTCCCTTGAGAGGTGTGACCCGGAGATAGACATGGTATCCAACTCGGAGGATCATGTCTCTATGGCGTGAGTCAGCATAGCTCTTCTGCCTTGACTTGGCAGTCTCCAAACGCTCTCTGACAAGCTGGACTTGTTCTTCTGCTTCACGGAGGATATCGGGCCCAAAGACTAGTCCTTCTCCAGTCTCTGGCCAATTGAGGGGTGTGCGACACTTGCGTCCGTAAAACACCTCAAATGGTGCCATCTGGAGGCTTGACTGATAACTGTTGTTGAAGGAGAACTCGGCGAAAGGGAGGCAATCTTCCCACCTAGCTCCATACGCTAAGACACAGGCTCGGAGCATGTCTTCGAGTATCTGATTCACTCGTTCTGTCTGACCTCCGGTCTGTGGGTGGAAAGCAGTGTTGAAGGACAACTTGGTCCCCATGGCCTCTTGGAACTTCTTCCAGAACCTTGAGGTAAACTGGGTTCCTCAATCTGACACAATCTCCTTGGGAACACCATGAAGGCTTACGATTCTGTTGATGTAGAGGCTAGCTAGCTGGTTCCCCTCGTAAGTCGTTTTAACAGGAATGAAATGGGCTACTTTGGTCAAATGGTCGACTATGACCCAGATGGAGTCATGTCCCTTATTTGACCTGGGTAACCCAGTGATAAAGTCCATTCCGACTTTATCCCATTTCCATTCAGGCACCTTGAGAGGCTGTAACAATCCAGCGGGTCGCTGATGTTCAGCTTAGACCCTTTGGCATATGTCACACTTAGCAACGAAAGTGGCTATCTCTCTCTTCATGCCATGCCACCAGAATCTCTCCTTTAGGTGTTGATACATCTTGGTTCCTCCGGGGTGGATGGAATATGGGGTGTCATGAGCTTCTTGCAAGATCAAATTCTTGAGCTCAATCTTATTGGGTACGCAAATGCGATTCCCAAACCACACAATTCCTTGCTCATCCTTTGAGAATCCTGGGGCCTTGCCTGCCTTGATCTTCCTCATAATGCCTTTAATACTCTCGTGTCCCTTCTGAGCTTCATTAACACCATCCATCAGGGTAGGCCTAACTTCAAGGTTGTCCAAGAATCCTGGTGCAACCAGTTTCAACCCGAAGCTTTCAAGTTCTTCATACAAGGCGGGTAGCCTTTCCTTAAGCATAACATTCAAGGAACAAGCCTTCCTGCTTAATGCATCTACTACCACATTAGCCTTCCCAGGGTGGTATTGAACACTGGGGTCATAATACTTGATCAACTCTAGCCACCTTCTTTGCCTCATGTTCAATTCCTTCTGAGTGAAAATATACTTCAGACTTTTGTGATCCGTGTATATCTCACACTGCTTCCCTAGGAGGTAATGTCGCCATGTCTTCAGGGCATGAACCACTGCTGCTAATTCAAGATCATGAGTAGCATAGTTCTCTTCATGAGGCCATAGTTGCCTTGAAAGGTAAGCTATGACTCGTCCCTCTTGCATCAGGACACCTCCCAGTCCGGTTCTTGACGCATCACAATATATCACAAATTCCTTGTGTATATCTGGTGTGGCCAGAACTGGGGCGGTGGTCAGTATCTTCTTCAGCTCCTGGAAGCTTTCTTCGCACTTCGGCGTCCATTCAAACTTCTTGTCCTTCTTCAAGAGCTGGGTCATGGGTCGGGCAATGCTTGAGAATCCTTCAACGAACTTGCGGTAATATCCTGCGAATCCGAGGAAGCTTCTGACTTCCTTCACATTGCTTGGGGATTGCCATTCAGTCACGGCTTCAATCTTAGCGGGATCGACCGACAATCCTTCTTTGGTCAAAACATGACCCAAGAATCCAACTTTACGCAGCCAAAATTCGCACTTGCTGAACTTGGCATACAGTTGGTGCTCTCGAAGCTTGTCTAGGACCATCCTCAAGTGTTGCTCGTGCTCTTCTTCCGTCTTCGAGAAGACAAGAATGTCATCAATGAAGACAACGACAAACTTGTCCAAATATTCCATGAAGACCTTATTCATGAGATACATGAAGTAAGCTGGGGCATTGGTCAGTCCAAAGGACATGACCGTGCACTCATACAGGCCATATCTGGTTACAAATGCCGTCTTTGGAATATCTTGGGGGTCTGATTTTCAGCTGGTAGTACCCAGATCTGAGGTCGATCTTGGAGAACACCTTGGCCCCATTGAGTTGATCAAATAGATCTTCAATCTTGGGAAGTGGATACTTGTTCTGGATTGTAACTTCATTGAGGGAGCAGTAGTCAATGCACAAGCAGATGGTACCGTCCTTCTTTGCCACAAACAGAACAGGTGATCCCCAAGGGGAGGCACTAGGGCAGATAAATCCCTTCCTCAACTGCTCTTCCAGTTGCTTCTTCAACTCTGCTAACTCTTTCGATCCCATTCTATAAGGCTTCTTATAGATGGGTCCTGCTCCGGGTATGAGCTCGATGATGAACTCAATGTCTCGGTCAGGAGGCATTCCCGGTAGCTCATCAGGAAAGACATCAGGGTATTCGCATACTACCGACACTTGTTCCAATCCAACTTCAGTCAGACAGTTGACTTGGTTGGCTTGAGCAGAGGAGGGGTTGGAGGCAAATTTAACTTCAACTCCTTGGTCATTGGTCATAGTGACGGTCCGGTTGGCGCAATCTAACAAGCCTTGGTGCTTGATGAGCCAATTCATTCCTAAGATCACATCCAAGCCTTGTGATCTTAAGACGATAAGGTCTGCTAGGAAGTCTACCCCATTAATGACAATTCTGACTCCCTTACAGCCTACCTTGGCTCTCATCTCTGCTCTGAGGGTTTGTACCACCATAGGGTTATTCAGGGGTGTAGGGGTCATGCCACTTTTTAATGCAAACTCTTGGGTGAAAAATGAATGTGTGGCTCCATAATCAAACAAGACAGTTGCAGGTGCTGAGTTAACAAGGAACGTACCCAGCACGACGTCCGGGTCTTCCTGGGCTTCTTCTGCAGTGACATGATTCACATGACCCTTGCCGTTGTTGGGTGGGTTGCGGGGAGCTTGGTTCCTTGGTGGCATTCCACGGCCTTGCCCTGGGTTCTGCGCATTGGGGCGCAGGGCGTCGGGCTTCTTATTGGGGCAATTCTTGGAGTAGTGTCCTGGCTGACCACATCTGAAGAAAGTGACTTGATTGGGGTTGCTGCTCTTGTCGGCATTGTTATTGGGGTTGTTGAAAGCTGGCCTGGGGTTGGCATACTGCCGAGGCTGATAGTTGGTGCGAGGTGCAGGGGCTCTTGGCTGCTGATAGGTTGGCTTGACCGGGGCTGGCTGCCACGGGCGAGGCTTCTTGTTGCTCGAGCTACCCTTGTTGATCATCTTGCGCTTACGAGTATCGTCCAAAGCATGTCGCTTGTCCTCAAGCATGAGTGCCTTGTTCACCAGATCAGGAAAGGTTGGGCAGGCACACACAACAAGTGAGTACTACAGAGTCTGGTTAAGGCCTTCCATGAAGCGCTCTCTTTTGGCAGCATCAGTGCTGACATCTTCAGGAGCATATCTTGACAGAACACTGAACTTCTGCATGTACTCCTTGACAGTGCTACTACCTTGCTTCAGGGCTCGGAATTCATGCTTCTTGATGGCCATGATTCCAGAAGGAATGTGGGCCTTGCGGAATTCTGCCTTGAAGTCATTCCAAGTGATGTTTTGCTCAGCATGCATGGCCTTGAATCCATCCCACCAAGCTCTAGCAGTTCCCCCGAGGCAGTGAGCAGCATACGCCACCTTCTCACGGTCCTTAGTGCATCCGACTAGTTCCAGCAGATCCTCAATGGTGCGGACCCAGTCGTCTGCATCCAGGGGTTCAGCAGTCTCGATGAAGGTGGGTGGTGCATGCTTCTTGAACTCCACCAACGTGGAACGTCCATTGCCGTTTCCTGCCGGCTGGCGATTGACATCTTGAGAAATCATCTGGAGGGCTGCAGTGTTGGCTTGGCGTTCCTCTCGGAAGGCTTGGAGAAGCTGAGCCATGTCCATGTTTGGAGGTGGTGGCGGTGGTGGAGCTTGTCCTTGGGTTTGGTCCTGACTGGCTCCTCCTCCGACTTCTTGCTGCTGGGTAGAGGTACCAGTACGTGTTACAACAGGCATCCTGTTGGAGCGGCCAAGGTCTCATGATTGGGAAATATGAGGGAGAGCAATATAGATGGGATGCCTAGTAAGGGGGTCGGTATGACACTAATTATTTTCATGCAAGGGCCAAAAGGCCAAACACATACATTAAAATCCAAATGGGTGATGTAGTCGCTTACAAGTTCCCGAAGGAAAGCACGACATCCATCAAACACATCAAAAGCAAACATAACACTACATGGTTTCATATGAACCATTACAAGGACTCGACTTCGCATAGGGGTACACGACCTATCCTACCGTAGGGGTTACTAACGGGCATATTCGGGTTGCGAATGATGCCTAAGTGGTGGAATGCTCGTTCGCGTAGTCTGGCCCTTCTGGGTCCTCCTCATCATCATCTATGGCCTGACTTCATTGCTCGAAGGGGTGGGGGAGTGGAGGAGCTCAACACGGCGTTGCTTTGCCGGTGGTGTGAAGAGCTTGCAATAATCCCTTGCGCTCATGCGGTGCTGATGTGGTGGTTCCCCATCCTTTGGGGGTCTTCCACCTCGGTATGCAATTGCGGGCTGTCCAGGGGGAGCACCTTCCTTCTTGATCCTATCCATCTTCCCTTGTGCTTGGATAATAAGTGCCTTGGTCTCATGAAGTTCCTTTCGGAGCTCCATTTATTCCGAGGCCAAGTGTTGTGCCAAACTATCGGCACAAAGGCTGAAGTAGGTCTGGAATCGGAGTGGAAGTCCTTCTTCTAATGGTGGAGCTGGTGCACTGCTCTCATCCTCACCTTCCTTCCGATAAGGCAAGAAGCGGGTTGCCAACTCGTCTGCCATCTCTGGAAGAAGGTCTCGGAGGCGGGTGAGTTCCTTGAGGGTTTCCATCTCAACGGCAAGAACCAGTGTTACCATCTGGGGTCCCTCGAAGAACCAGCTTGTTGGAGAGTCATTAGCCTTCACAATCACTTCCACATGATACTCCGTCTCAGTGTCATTGATCCAATGCTCATGGTAGGTGAAAATGGGGGCTCGGTAAAACTAGCACTTCTTGAGGCTATCCTCGAGAAGCACGGGAAATCTGGTGGTCAGGAAGTCTTCGGGTACGGCAGCCATCTACAAAGGTGGAATGGGAGAGGTCAATATGGAATTATATCTTGGGTTTGGTAAGCTTAGAAAAGAAGACGAGTATAGAGGGTTTTTGCAAAGCGGGTTTTATCCTAACTAACGCCCATGCTAACTAAGGCTTCCTACAATCAGGATGGCTCTGATACCAGCTCTGTGGGGACCCCGACTCATAAGTCATCATCACCGAATGCACGTATACAGTGATCCTAGAGATCAATGCTCACTGAACACACAAAAGCTGAATAACAAGAGTCTTACATTCATACATATCGTCTTACACAAATTATGACCATTATGGTCAAGTCTTACATAGATAAAGCCACAAGGGATGAATGCCAAATAAACTTAAGCAGCGGAAATCTTCGTCGATAAGTAGAACCCATGCCATCTGCCTTAACCCTATAGGCATTCTGATTGGGAAACGTCCTAGTTCGCATGTTCATCTCCAAAGAACTCTTCTTCAAACTCCTGTTCTTCCATGTCTGGCCAATTAAATAACCAGTAGCAAGCCAATGAGTACTTTGAATGTACTCGCAAGCAACCCATGTTTCGGCTCAAGATACAACAATGCATGATATAGGTAATTTTTTGCAGGAAAAAGCTAGTTTTGAGTGCAATGACATGTTCAACAACTTGTAAGACATGCATCAGGAGAATTCAAGTAACCATGAGGACGGGTAACAGATATCAACATAAATAGAGTGGGCATCAACCCAACTCAATCATGTCAAGTCCTTTGACTTGACCCAAGTAGTTCTTCCCACTTATCCAAACACATACACTGGTTTGTAAACATGTGGACGTAGCCCAAGAGCGGTTACCCAACTGTCCTTGACCATGGACACGGCTATTCGAATAGTTTTACACTCTGCAGAGGTTGCACACTTTACCCACAAGATCCGGGGAACTTCCGTGTCATTCATGACCCGCGGTACCCCAAGTACCCAGGGTAAGCACCTGATCACTATCTTTCTCTAGACGACACTAACATGGAGTCCACTCGATTGGTAGTAACCCCCGTGCCCAACATTTCACAACTTAAAATTGTGGAGCCTCGCTCCCATATTCATCACATACCACTGGCACGGGGTACCAACGGTGTGTCCGGTGCCCCATAAAAATGTTCTTGGACGCCCTACCTGGCACGACCCCGTCCCGAGAGAGAGAACCAACTCTCCCCCATCACTAGTAATGCGGGCTCCAAGCTAGTATCGGCCTAGGTAATCAATAATGCCCTTTCCCATATAAGGGTAGAGTGGTTGCACATGTAAGGTTGGAATAACGGTCGCAACTTAAACCAATCCGTTTTTGAAAGCAACACACACACTTGCCTCGGTACACCACTTCGTCATCAAGCGGTTAACCATCTCATTATCTCCCTCAGGCATAAGTGGCACCCGACGGGTTTTTTGAAAAGTCCTTTGAAAATACTTTGTCTCCATCACCATGCATATTCCTGTCCCTTTTTGCGTAGCAACTACTTTAGCATCGTATCTACTCCCACCGGCATAACCCTCATAAGGAGGTAGGGTCATGCACAATGCAAGTATCAACGAGGAAGTAATGGAGGAAAACCATCAAAGTGGTTCCACCTCATCATGATTCTGTTGCAACAACAATATGGTGCTATATGTCATGCATAAAAAGGGGTTTCATAGACATGGTCAAAGGGTTGCTTGCTTGGCTCAACAAAGTCTTCTAGGTCTTCAAAGTCTTCTGGTCCAACTCCTTCATCAGCAACGCAACCTATCGTCGCAAAATAATAATGAGAAAAATAAGGCAATAATAAAACAGAAAACCCAAAGCGCTCAAAAAAATGTCAACTTATTTTTGTTAAATACTAGGGTGAAAACTAAGAAGGGGAAAATTCCTAGTTTTGGATTTGGAGTTAGGGGGATAGAGTAGTGGATTTTCAAACAGAGATCTTATTGTTCAAATTTGAATTTAAATTTGAACAGTGCAGAAAAGTGTAATGGATGTGTATGAAAGTTACATCAATAAATAGGTGGGATTATTCTAAGACTTTAGGAGTTGGAATTATTCCATTTGGATAAATGTTTTATCCTGTGGAATTTTTATAAAACAGACAGAAAAAGAAAAAGAAAAGTGGCACCGTGCCACTGGGCCAGAAAGGCCACAGTGCAGCAGGCCCAGAGGAAAATCAGCCCGCGGAAGGCTGCCACGTCGAAGGCGTAAAGGCGAAGTACGCCTTCGACCGACGGTGAACCGGTGCGCGCGCGTGCATTTTTAAACCCGACGGGTGGGTCCCACCCGTCATGGCGTGAGGCTGACGGACAGGGCCCACGACCGTCGTCGTCTACCTCCGTCTAGAGGCGACGGTGAGCTCGCCGGCGATGATACAGGGCACGGGAGGATGTGTGGGTGGTACCATTGTGCTCAGGGTGGAGTCGCCGTTCGGATGGAGGTGGAGTTGGTCGCTGGGGTGGCCTGGTTCGCCGGCAACGAGGAGGCACGGCGGAGTTGCTTCAGGTGGCGGCGGTTCTTGCCGTTTTCGGCAGCTAAAGAGAGGGGAAACAGGGGGGAAATGGTCAGTGGGCTCCTGCGGTTCTAGATCGAGTGAGAGTGGTAGCGGAGAAGGCGTATACCTCTGGATCGACGGCGACCCGAGGCGGCGGAGCTCCGGTCGATCCCGAGCACAGAAGCCCCTTGAGGACGTTTGGGTGGTGCGGGCGTGCTCTTGGGGGTGTGAGGAGGAGGCGGATGCTACTAGAGCGGCCCGGGGCGGCTTATATAGCCGGGCGCCGGTCCACCATGGACTCATGCACCCGTGAGGTCACGGGCGAGGCCAGAGGCCGTGAGGGCACTCGTGAACGAGTCCAGGCCGTTCGTGGATCAAGTCCACGTCCAGAGGAGGGTAGGGAAGGAGCGGGGAGGGCTCTAGAGAGCTCGCGCGTGTGTGGCCGTGCATTGGAGCTTCCAGGCAGCCGGAGCGCGTGCGAGGGAGGCCACAGGAGGGAGAAGGAGGAGGGGGCCGACCAGCTGCCGTATTGCAGACGTCGAGGCATCTCGTCGGGCGCGCTGGGAGGCCCGAGGTGGCCGGGGGCGGTTGGAAGGGGGCGGCTACAGTGCGGGAGCACACTGTAGCGCGCTCCAGAGCACCCAAATGGTCGGCATGGCCATTTTCTATGCATTGTGGGCTCGGCCAAAGGTGTCTTGTGGCTCTCGGGGGGAGTAAAGAATGGGGGAGGGGCATTGGATGCCCTGGGTGGCCACTGGGGTGAGGAAGGAGGTGAGAAAGGAGAAGAATGCTGCTGTCCAAAAGGGTAAATGGGGATGTTTCACTCTTCAATCATTGAGATGAGGCTAGGGAAGAGTTACTGGAGGTAGGAGAGGGCTAGGAGGAGCTGTGGTAAAAAGTTGAGCTCAAGGAGAATAGTGTTAGTGGTCAAAATGGTGATTTTTGAAAATTGGCAGAAGGTGTTTGATAAGGGTTTGGGCCCGCAAATGATTTCCAACTGCCATGAGACTCCACAGCGTGAAATGACACATATAATTAGGGCCTTCCACCAATTTGGAGCTTATTTGGGCAAAGTTGCCAATGCAACTTTTGTAAACCCTAGAAATTAGCAGAAATGAACTTGTGTAGATCTAGTTGAGCAAATTACTTCCCCTTGATTCACCACTTGGTGTAGTGGCCTCATTTGGTCATGTGAACATGCTCACAAAAGTTGGGGTCAAGGAGAGAAAGTTGGTAGTACAAACTTGTTCAAATTTGATTCTGGTCAGAGAGGGTTTTGGGGCATTTTGGTGAACCAAAATGACCTTGATTGACATGAGGCTTTGCAAGGTGATCAAAATATGCATTTGTGACTTGCTGGATTTTCCTTGGATTTTTATGAAAATATTTCTTATAGAAATATTTCAAATCCTTGAAATGGGCAGAAATGGTTTTGGAAGGTTTTGTCCAATATTTTGAACATTACCATATGCTGAAACTCTTATATATGGAAGATATATGTCCACTGAGTTTCCCTGATTTTTGTCAAATATTTTTGAAACAATAAAATAATTTTTGCCTATTAAAGACCATTTTTGGCCTTAAGAAAAAGCTTTTAAATAAAATAGGAAAATAGCTTTTAAAATTATGTTTTTGTGGTTCATGGGAATCCTATATCTAATAGGTTTCAAATATACTCTTTGAAACATTTTTCATACCCGAAATCAAGTGCTTGTAGTGGAAACCTCAATTCAGGGGTTTTTGGAAAACTAATTTTTGAAAATACTATTTGGCCAAATTATTTTTGTAAGAAAATACTATATTACACTATACACATGGCATGACCATTGGGCAGAAGTTTGGAGCAAGGAGATGAAGTATGGGAGGGGGAGTTGTGTCGACTTTAAAGAGCACTTGAAAACACAGAGGGAAAACCAACTCCAAATAAAAGCCAAATAATGCAAAAGTTTTTGTTGGTCCAAATTTTCATGCTTTCTTAATGCAAATGAAATGTTACAAAATGCAAGGTGTGACATGAAAATAAACCTAGACCGGGAGTTCCGCCACCGGAAGCCTCTATAGCCTCCAAAAACCAATCGAGACCCTGTTCTGGCACCCTATCGGAGGGGGAATCATCACCGGTGGCCATCTTCATTATCTTGGCGCTCTCCATGAAGAAGAGGGAGTAGTTCACCCTCGGGGCCGAGGGTATGTACCAGTGGCTATGTGTTTGATCTCTCTCTCTCTCTCTCTCTCGTTCTTGATTTGGCACGATCTTGATGTACCACAAGCTTTGCTATTATAGTTGGATCTTATGATGTTTTCCCCCTCTACCTCCTTGTAATGATTGAGTTTTCCCATTGAAGTTATCTTATTGGATTGAGTCTTTAAGGGTTTGAGAACACTTGATGTATGTCTTGCATGTGCTTATCTGTGGTGACAATGGGATATTCACGTGATCTACTTGATGTATGTTTTGGTGATCAACTTGCGGGTTCTGTGACCTTGTGAATTTATGCATAGGGGTTGGCACACATTTTCGTCTTGACTCTCTGGTTGAAACTTTGGGGCACTCTTTGAAGTTCTTTGTGTTGGTTTGAATGGATGAATCTGAGATTGTGTGATGCATATCGTATAATCAAACCCGCGGATACTTGTGGTGACATTGGAGTATCTAGGTGACATTAGGGTTTTGGTTGATGTGTATCTTAAGGTGTTATTCTAGTACGAACTCTAGGGCTGTTTGTGACACTTATATGAATAGACCAATAGATCAATCAAAAAGAATAACTTTGAGGTGGTTTCGTACCCTACAATAATCTCTTCATTTGTTCTCCGCTATTAGTGACTATGAAGTGACTCTTTGTTGCACGTTGAGGGATTGTTATATCATCTAGTTACGTTATCAATGTTGAGAGAACTTGCACTAGTGAAAGTATGAACCCTAGGCCTTGTTTCTAAGGATTGCAATACCATTTTCGCTCACTTTTGTTATTAGTTACCTTGCTGTTTTTATATTTTCAAATTACAAAAACCATTATCTACCATCCATATTACACTTGTATCACTATCTCTTCGCCGAACTAGTGCACCTATAAAATTTACCATTGTATTGGGTGTGTTGGGTACACAAGAGACTCTTTGTTATTTGGTTGTAGGGTTGTTTGAGAGAGACCATCTTCATCCTACGCCTCCCACGGATTGATAAACCTTATGTCATCCACTTGAGGGAAAGTTGATACTGTCCTACAAAACTCTGCGCTTGGAGGCCCAACACGAGTCTACAAGAAGGGTTGCGCAGTAGACATCAATTACTTGTAGTTGATCAAGAAGGTCCAACAAGAATCAATGTCATTTCTGCGCCAAAATTGACAGTGGTGGGCTACTCGTCTGACAAATACTCTGAACTTGTTATTGGATCCACACCCGTTCAAGTACAATAGCTGCCTTCTACCTCTCCTTCTACAAATTAACATTATTTCTAATTTTGAAAATGTTTGTTCGTTTGTCATCCAGAAAATGATTCCGACAAGCTTGACCCCGAAACTGCGCACAGTGAAGGTCTTGGCACTAGAATCTATCGGCCCCAACCTGGAGCAAGTTGTCAGTTTCCTGAGATGTTCCGTGCCTGGAGAAGCTATATATCGAGGTGATGTTCCTTTCCTGTTAAATGTTAACCATAAGGGAGTTCAATTTGTGACACCTTTTTCCAAGTTTACAATGACAATGTACTACAATTTCTTAAGGATTGTTTTGGAGGGTATCAGTACATACATGCCCCCCCCCATATTGGTTGCTTGATCCATATGGTTACAATCCATAAGCATTCTCCTTTGGATTCATTTGTACTAGTTTTCTCAGGGAACTTTTCATCCACTCCAACGTCTTGTGAAGAAGGCTACATTTTTCTAGAATGTAATCAAATGCCCATGTTAATCATGTCAGATCGAAGATGGCATGTTAGTGCATTTTACAGATCCTGCAAACCAAATAGGCCTGTAGTAGTGTTCAAAACTGCATGTAGGCACTAACACGTTTTCTTCTTTTCCAGATAAGATTAGGCCCAGTGGTGGATAATGTGTTGGGGAACGTAGTAATTTCAAAAAAAATCCTATGCACATGCAAGATCATGGTGATGCATAGCAACGAGAGGGGAGAGCGTGTCCACGTACCCTCGTAGACCGAAAGCGGAAGCATTAGCACAACGCGGTTGATGTAGTCGTACGTCTTCACGATCCGACCTATCAAGTACCGAACGCACGGCACCTCCGAGTTCTACACACGTTCAGCCCGATGACGTCCCTCGAACTCCAATCCAGCCGAGTGTTGAGGGAGAGTTTCATCAGCACGATGGCGTAGTGACGATTATGATGTTCTACCGACGCAGGGCTTTGCCTAAGCACCGCTACGATATGACCGAGGTGGATTATGGTGGAGGGGGGCACCGCACACGGCTAAGAGATCCAAGGGATCAATTGTTGTGTCTAGAGGTGCCCCCCTGCCCCTGTATATAAAGGAGCAAGGGGGGAGGCGGCCGGCCTAGGAGAAGGGCGCGCCAAGGGAGGAGTCCTACTCCTACCGGGAGTAGGACTCCTCCTTTCCTTGTTGGAGTAGGAGAGAAGGAAAGAGGAGGAGAGGGAGAAGGAAAAGGGGGTTGCACCCCTTGTCCAATTCGGACCAGAGGGGGGCGCAGGCCTCCTTCCTTTTGGCCTCTCTCCTCTATTCCCGTATGGCCCAATAAGGCCCATATACTCCCCGACGAATTCCCGTAACTCTCCGGTACTCCGAAAAATACCCGAATCACTCGGAACCTTTCCGAAGTCTGAATATAGTCGTCCAATATATCGATCTTTACGTCTCGACCATTTCGAGACTCGTCGTCATGTCCCCGATCTCATCCGGGACTCCGAACTCCTTCGGTACATCAAAACACATAAACTCATAATATAATCGTCATTGAACTTTAAGTGTGCGGACCCTACGGGTTCGATAACTATGTAGACATGACCGAGACACGTCTCCGGTGAACAACCAATAGCAGAACCTGGATGCTCATATTGGCTCCCACATATTCTACGAAGATGTTTATCGGTCAAACCGCATAACAACATACGTTGTTCCCTTTGTCATCGGTATGTTACTTGCCCGAGATTCGATTGTCGGTATCTTAATACCTAGTTCAATCTCGTTACCGGCAAGTCTCTTTACTCGTTCTGTAACACATCATCCAGCAACTACTCATTAGTTGCAATGCTTGCAAGGCTTATAGTCATGTGCATTACCGAGTGGGCCCAGAGATACCTCTCCGACAATCGGAGTGACAAATCCTAATCTCGAAATACGCCAACCCAACAAGTACCTTCGGAGACACCTATAGAGCACCTTTATAATCACCCAGTTATGTTGTGACGTTTGGTAGCACACAAAGTGTTCCTCCGGTAAACGGAGTTGCATAATCTCATAGTCATAGGAACATATATAAGTCATGAATAAAGCAATAGCAACAAACTAAACAATCAAGTGCTATGCTAACAGAATGGGTCAAGTCAATCACATCATTCTCCTAATGATGTGATCCCGTTAATCAAATTACAACTCATGTCTATGGTTAGGAAACATAACCATCTTTGATCAACGAGCTAGTCAAGTAGAGGCATACTAGTGACACTCTGTTTGTCTATGTATTCACACATGTATTATGTTTCCGGTTAATACAATTCTAGCATGAATAATAAACATTTATCATGATACAAGGAAATAAATAATAACTTTATTATTTCCTCTAGGGCATATTTCCTTTAGTCTCCCACTTGCACTAGAGTCAATAATCTAGTTCACATCGCCATGTGATTTAATACCAATAGTTCACATCACCATGTGATTAACACCCATAGTTCACATCAATATGTGACCAACACCCAAAGGGTTTACTAGAGTCAATAATCTAGTTCACATCGCTATGTGATTAACACCCAAAGAGTACTAAGGTGTGATCATGTTTTTCTTGTGAGAGAAGTTTAGTCAACGGGTCTGCCACATTCAGATCCGTAAGTATTTTGCAAATTTCTATGTCCACAATGATCTGCACAGAGCTACTCTAGCTAATTGCTCCCACTTTCAACATGTATCCAGATTGAGATTTAGAGTCATCTGGATCAGTGTCAAAATTTGCATCGACGTAACCCTTTACGACGAACCTTTTTGTCACCTCCATAATCGAGAAACATATCCTTATTCCACTAAGGATAATTTTGACCGATGTCTAGTGATCTACTCCTAGATCACTATTGTACTCCCTTGCTAAACTCAGGGCAGGGTATACAATAGGTCTGGTACACAACATGGCATACTTTATAGAACCTATGGTTGAGGCATAGGGAATGACTTTTATTCTCTCTTTATCTTCTGCCGTGGTCGGGTTTTGAGTCTTACTCAACTTCACACCTTGTAACACAGGCAAGAACTCCTTCTTTGACTGTTCCATTTTGAACTACTTCAAAATCTTGTCAAGGTATGTACTCATTGAAAAAACTTATCAAGCGTCTTGATCTATCTCTATAGATCTTGATGCTCAATATGTAAGCAACTTCACCAAGGTCTTTCTTTGAAAAACTCCTTTCAAAACTTCCTTTATGCTTTGCAGAATAATTCTACGTTATCTCCGATCAACAATATGTCATTCACATATACTTATCAGAAATGTTGTAGTGCTCCCACTCACTTTCTTGTAAATACAGGCTTCACCGCAAGTCTGTATAAAACTATATGCTTTGATCAACTTATCAAAGCGTATATTCCAACTCCGAGATGCTTGCACCAGTCCATAGATGGATCGCTGGAGCTTGCATATTTTGTTAGTACCTTTAGGATTGACAAAACCTTCTGGTTGCATCATATACAACTCTTCTTTAATAAATCCATTAAGGAATGCAGTTTTGTTTATCCATTTGCCAGATTTCATAAAATGCAGCAATAGCTAACATGATTCAGACAAACTTAAGCATAGATACGAGTGAGAAACTCTCATCGTAGTCAACACCTTGAACTTGTCGAAAACCCTTTTGCGGCAATTCTAGCTTTGTAGATGGTAACACTACTATCAGCGCCCGTCTTCCTCTTGAAGATCCATTTAATCTCAATGGCTTGCCAATCAATGGGCAAGTCAATCAAAGTCCATACTTTGTTCTCATACATGGATCTCATTTCAGATTTCATGGCCTCAAGCCATTTCGCGGAATCTGGGCTCATCATCGCTTCCTCATAGTTCGTAGGTTCGTCATGGTCAAGTAACATGACCTCCAGAATAGGATTACCGTACCACTCTGGTGCGGATCTCACTCTGGTTTACCTACGAGGTTTGGTAGTAACTTGATCGGAAGTTACATGATCATCATCATTAGCTTCCTCACTAATTGGTGTAGTAGTCACAGGAACAGATTTTTGTGATGAACTACTTTCCAATAAGGGAGCAGGTAAAGTTACCTCGTCAAGTTCTGCTTTCCTCCCACTCACTTCTTTCGAGATAAACTCCTTCTCTAGAAAGGATCCATTCTCAGCAACGAATATCTTGCCTTTGGATCTGTGATAGAAGGTGTACCCAACATTTTCTTTTGGGTATCCTATGAAGACGCATGTGACGCCCGGGTAATCATGCTACAGTAATTCCACGCTAATGATGCCACGTCACCTCGGTTACTGTTATTAATCTCGCGATGGTTCAAAAACGGTTCGAATTCAAATTTAAAATCAAGTCAAACGATTAAAGTTTTCAAAAGTCAAAACTAAAATGTTATTAATGTGACAAATAAATCATGGATATTATTGGTGGAGTAACAACAGTCATTATAAAATATTTAAATACCCTTAAGTGATTAAAACAACATCAAAACAATTAGTTATACTCCTAATATATTTTACCAAATACTAAACTATTTTTATTCTGAGGTAAAACTTCTTAGAACAGTGGATTAATTTGACACACTATTTTTGGAGCTGTTTTCATATTTTACTAAACCAAAAATATAGTGCAACTAAAATAAAAGAGAAATGGATAAAAGGTAAAGCAAAAAAAAATAACAAAAGGAGGAAACCCCCCTGGCCAACTGGGCCGAACGGCCCAACTGGCCGCCGAACCAGGCTACCCGACCGGCCCACCCTACCCCTGCTAAACCCCCCACTCCCACCGAACCCTAGCCCATATCCCCCACTCTCTCCCCCCCCCCGCTCGGTCCACTCCCTCCCGATCCGATCTGGATCGGGA